>NC_136684.1:810741-960794 GCF_903797595.1 Erithacus rubecula | reverse complement strand
CCTAGTGGCGGTAGCCATGGCTTGGGATCGCCACCGGGCCATCTGCCACCCGCTGGGCGGGGGGAGGGGAGGGGGCAGCCGGGCAGGGGGATGCTGCGGGAGGGGGAGGGGGCGGGGGGGGGGGGGGGGGACTGGGAGCACTGGGAATACAAGGAATGGTGGGGGCACTGGGAATAACGGGAATAATGGGAGAACTTGGAGCACTGGGAATAATGGGGGCACTAGGGGCACTGAGGACACTGGGAGCACTGGGAATACAGGGAATAATGCAGGCAGTGGGAGCACTGGGAATACAGGGAGCACTGGGGGCACTGGGAGTGGGGTGCAGAGACATGGGGACACTGGGAGTAATGGTGGGGGCACTAGGAGTACTGGGAGTGGGCTGCAAGGACGTGGAGACAATGGGGACAGTGGGAGCACTGGGAACACTGGGAATGGGATCCTGGAACATGGGGACGTTGGGGACACTGGTGGCACTGGGAGTGGGGTGGGGGGACATGGCGACACCCAGGGAGGGACACCAAGACAAACTAGGGGACACTGGGACACTGGGGACGCTGAGGGCACTGGGGACACTGGGAGTGGGAGGTGCTGGGAGTGGCACCGGAGGGGGTTTGGGGACACGCGGGGTGTGACACGGGGCCGTGGGGACACTGGGGACACTCGGAGCGGTCCCGGGGGACACGCGGGGTGCTGGGGGTGGGGACATCGGGACGCTGATGTCACCAGGGGTGGCACGCAGGGAGCCAAGGGGTGCTGGGGGTGGGGACACAGGGACAGCAGCGGGGACAGGGGACGCAGGGACACCTGGGATGGCACCTGGAAACCTGCCGGGAGCTGGGGAGGCGGCGACAGCGGCGCTGCCACCCCCGCTCTGTGCCCCCCGGACCTCGGTGTCACCCCAGTGTCCCCAATCCTTCATATCACCCCAGTGCCACCAAGCCCCAATGGCACCCCAGTGTCCCCCCATGTCACCCCAATGTCCCCAAGCCCCAATGGCACCCCGGTGTCCCTCCGTGTGTCCCCAGTGCCACTAGGTCCCAGTGGCATCCCAGAGTCCCTCAGTGTTCCCTTGATGTCCCCAAGTCCAAGTGGCACCTCGATGTCCCCCCATGTCACCCCAATGTCCCCATCACCGTCCTTGTCCCAGAAGCCCACAAGGTCCTTGTCCCAAGCCACCCTGGGGGGGTCCTGGGCCACCATGGAGGGATCTGTGACCACCACAGGGGGGTCTGGGACCACCATGGAAGCGCCTCAAGCCACTCCAGCTGGGTCTGGGGCCACCACGGGTGGGTCTGGGGCCACCATGGGGGGTCCCGGGGACGCGACGGGGGGATCTGTGGCCACTACGGGAGTGCCTCAAGCCACAACGGGGGCGTCTCAAGCCACCACGGGGGGGGTCCTGGGCCACCCCAGCTGGGTCTGGGACCACCACAGGGGAGTCCTGGGTGACCACGGGGGTCTCCGTGGCCAGCCCGGGGTGGTGGCGGGCGGCCGCGCGCTGGGCTCGCTCGGGGCCGCGCTGGGCTCGCTCGGCTCTGGCCACGGCTCGCAGGCGCTGGGACGCGCTGGCCACGGCCTGGGCTCTGGCGCTGCTCTTCGGGCTGCCTCAGGTTGGCATCTTCGGGCAGCGCGAGGTGGCCCCGGGCGAGAGCGACTGCTGGGCGACCTTCGCGCAGCCCTGGGGAGCCCGGGCCTACGTGACCTGGGTGGCGCTGGCCGTGCTGGTGGCCCCCGCGCTGCTGCTGGCCGCCCTGCAGGTGGCCGTGACCCGCGCGCTGCGCGGCTCGCGGGGGGTCCCCGGTGGCCCCGGAGGGCTCGCGCGGGCCCGCGCCAGGAGCCACCGCATGGCCGCCGTGGTGCTGGGCGTGTTCGTGCTCTGCTGGAGCCCCTTCTTCTGCGCGCAGCTCTGGGCCGTGTGGGACCCGCGGGCGCCGCGAGAAGGTGACAGCGACGGGGACAAGGGGACAGGGGCATGGACATGGGGACATGGGGGGATGGGGACTCGCGGGCGCCGCGAGAAGGTGACAGGGGACATGGGGACATGGGGACAGGGGATGGGGCCATGGGGGGATGGGGACCCGCGGGCGCCGCGGGAAGGTGACAGCGATGGGGACATGGGGACAGGGACATGGGCATGGGGACATGGCGGGATGGGGACCCACGGGCACCGCGGGAAGGTGACAGCGACAGGGACATGGGGACAGGGGATGGGGACCCGCGGGCGCCGCGAGAAGGTGACAGCGACAGGGACATGGGGACAAGGGCATGGGCATGGGGACATGGGGGGATGGGGACCCGCGAGCGCCGCGGGAAGGTGACAGGGGACATGGGGACAGGGATATGGGGCCATGGGGGGATGGGGACCCGCGGGCGCCGCGCGAAGGTGACAGGGGACTTGGGGACAGGGGATGGGGACATGGGGGGATGGGGACCCGCGGGCACCGCGCGAAGGTGACAGGGGACATGGTGACAGGGGATGGTGACACGGGGGGATGGGGACATGGGTGGGGATAGGGGATGGAGATGGGGACCCACGGGCGCCGCGGGAAGGTGACAGCGACGGGGGACAGGGACAGGGGGACATGGGGACGGGGACATGGGCATGGGGACACGGAGACCCGCGGGCGTCGCGGGAAGGTGACAGCGACAGGGGGACATGGGGATATGGGGATGGGACAGGGATGGGGACGGGGACAGGGGTGGGGACCCGCGAGCGCCACGGGAAGGTGACAGCGACAGGGGACACGGGGACAGAGGACACGGGGAAAGGGGCGTGGCCTCTGGCTGGGGTGGGTAAGTGTCACCGAACGTCCCTTCCCAGAGCCCGGGGTGTCCTTGGCGGTGCCGTGGGGTGTCCCCAGGTGTCCCCAGGTGTCCCAAGTATCACCGGTGTCCCCTGTCCCCTGTCCCCAGGCCCCGCTTTCACCATCCTGATGCTCCTGGCCAGCCTGACCAGCTGCACCAACCCCTGGATCTCGGCCGCCTTCAGTGCCACCCTGGCCCGGGCCATGGCCAGAGTGCTGTGTCCCTGCCGCCACCGGGGGGTGACACAGTGACACACAGTGACACCAGGCCATGGCCAGAGTGTTGTGTCCCTGCCACCACCGGGGGGTGACACAGTGACACACAGTGACACACAGTGACACCAGGCCATGGCCAGAGTGCTGTGTCCCTGCCGCCACCAGAGGGGACACACGGGGTGACACAGAGTGACACAGAGTGACACAGAGTGACAGGGGGTCACACACAGTGACCCAGGGGTGACACAGAGCCGTGCTGTGTGTCCCCTGTCCCTGCCGCCACCCCCAGCGTCACACGAGGTGACAGGAGGTGACACAAGGACAGGGCTCACACAGGTGACTTGTGTGACACGAGGACACACAAGGGACACACGAGGGGACCTGGGGACACATGGTGGGGGGGGGGGGTGTCATGTCACTCAAAGGGCTTGTGTCACATTTGGGGTCACACAAGGGACTCTTGTCACATTTGGGGTCCCTCCTGTAATATTTGGGGTCACTTGGGTGGCTCGTGTCACATTTGGGGTTCATCTGAGGGGCTCTTGTCACATTTGGGGTCACAAGGTGCTCCTGTCACATTTGGGGTCCCTCCTGTCACATTTGGGGTCGCTCTGTGCAAACCCATCACCAATAAAGCAAAATTTTACCCCGAATCTCCCCGATTTTCTTGTGGGACGTTGGGAAAATTTTCCTCCCAAAAAATGAGACAACTCAGTCCAAAAAAAGGGGAAAAAGGAGGGGAAAAATCCCCAAAAATGAGAGAAATCTTATTTATGGGAAAGATTTTGGGTTCTTTTTCTGAGGTTTGCCCCAAACTTTGGGAATCTTGGGTAATGTGAGGATGCAGGGAGAAACGGCACCTGCAGAACGGCGCCCACCCCAAACCCCAATTTGGGCTCCTCACCCTGTTTTGGGGATCCCCTGACCCCCAAACCCCAGTTTGGGTTCTTCACCCTGTTTTGGGGATCCCCTGACCCTAAACCACAGGTGGGGGTCCTACCCTGTTTTTGGGATCCCTGACCCCCTCAAACCACAATTCTGGGCTCCCCATGCTGTTTTGGGGATCCCCGTGTAAGGGAAATTAACCCACAAACACCAGAGGTTTATGTCCAAAAAGGAGACAGAGGAGTCCTTTTTGCTTTATTCGAATAAAGGGAGAGGCCATGGGGCATTCCCCTGGGATCTCTTGAATTTTTGGAGGACGCAGCCTCCCTTTTTATCCTATTTTCCCAGCCGCTTTTCCCTCTCTCTTTCCCCATTGGCTGAGGTACTCGAGAGGCACAGACTTCCCGGAACGCCTGACACCTGACATTCCCCTCTAATGTATAACCCTCCCTTTTAATTTTTAATTCTTGTAGAATTCAGTTTTCCCCCTCCCCGTTGCTTCTTTCATCTTCTGTTACCCAATTTTATTTACCAGCAAACCTACAGTTTGTTTGTAAAGGCAAATCTCTTTTTCCATTCATCAATCAGTGTAATCCCTCCCATTGTTTCTTTTATCTATAGGTGCTAACTTTACCTACCAAAAGATCTACAGTTTGTTTATAAAGACAAATGTAACATTCCTCTCAATCCCTCCTCTTTTATTTTTAGTAATTGTCTTTACAAACTTTAGCTATCATTGTCTTAATTTCTTGTTCTTGTGTCCTTTTTGGTTTTGCAATTATTTGCAATGACATCAATTTCTGTCCTTTTGTAGCCATCTCTGGGTCAGTAGGCATGGCTATAACTTGCATCCCCTTGATCACATGTTGAATAAGTTGTATTAAGCAAGGGATCATGCATGGTAAAAGAGTAGAGTTGCTACAACACATAAGAAAAAAGCAGTTGTTTAACCCACAGTCCACCAGGTAGCCATGAAAACATGTCCCATTCCCATCCTTTCCATGTTTGGATATGTACATGAGCTAACTTTCTTATTCCTTTTGCTATTTGTTTCACCACTTTTCTAGTGTCATTTATTTGCAAACAGCAGTTTGAGTCATTTAATTTGCCACACACGCCCCCTTCTTTTGCTAATAAGTAGTCTAATACCATCCGGTGTTGAAATATTGCATTTCTTATCTGAGTAGATTGGTCAGCAAGAAGGTCAAGAGCTGTAGCTGTCTGGTTACTTACTATTTCAAAGACAGCTTGTAACCTAATTATCCGATTTGAATTATAAATGGTTTCTCTGGCACCTGATATTAATTCACTAGGATTCCAAGTGGCTGGGCCATAGTGTTGTATGATTTGTTCAGCTGGCCACTCATCATTACCCCACTTTTGGCTGCTCCCCCCAGCCAAGGATACATCAATTGACCGCTTTTTCCTGATTAGATCATCATATACCTTGATTCCTAACTGGTTTCCCTAAACTTGTGGTAGCAGAAAGAACAGTGGTCTGATATACCCCACATAAAATATTCCTGACCAGTTTGGGGGTAACCTGCGATAGGCATATTGGCCACAAATCCAGTAATGCCCCTTTAAAGCCCACGTCCCGTTGGCAAAGGGACCTTCCCAATTTTCATGATCTACTGGGGGGTCAAAATACAGCTTGCTTCCTGGGCCTAGTGGTCCCCCAAGAATAGTTGCCCCACCATAAGAATCACAGTATTTGCACTTCCATGCTCCCACATGAGGTTTCCAGCTGCAGTTACATCCCAGATCTGTTTTATTAGATTGGGACCAGAACCTGCTAAAAAGAGTTTGAGTTCCATTCCAGTGTTGCCACTTCCACTGATAGTCACGAACAACATGTGTCCTACTTGTGGAATTATCTCGGGGGCAGCTTAAAAATAAGGAGTCAAAAAAACTTATCCCTCCCCACTGCTTTACAGCCTTCCAAATCTTTCTGGTAAGTATGGTAGGAACACTTTACCCAACTACCATTTAAGAGCTTAACATGAGTTTGATTCCATTTGCCCTGATATCTGGAACAATCATAAGGAAGGCATTTGGGGGTCCAACAATCTAAACCCAAAGATAAAGTCCAGTTACAAACACTTTTCCCCACGTATATGCTTCCTGTTCTATTTAGACAATAAGTGCCTCTTTCAGAAGAATGAAGCTGCCATGGACTTCCTTCTTCATCCCAGAATCCTGTTCCATTATGGACTTCACTCAGGGTGCTAACCCACCATTTAGGTTGGCCACCCATGGCCAGTTTTCAGATCCTCCTGCCCCCCCACAGACCCAGCAATTGCTAAGGTTAAAGGTTTTTGCTACTTCTTCTCCTAAGGTTAAAAACTTGTTTTCCATTCCTGGCCCCGTCCTAACTGACAGTATAAAGGTAAGATCACTAAGAGAAACATTGTAACTGGGTTATGTAATTCCCTAACCTAATTTTTACTTTCACGTTGTCTTCTGCACCTGTGGTGAGTGAAGGCACAGAAACAGCTTAATATAAAGGAAAACAGTGACAGCAAAGGGCTGGCCCCCCAGTGACTGGAGATCCGAGAGGTGGGATGCCCACACAAACTTATTTCAGCAGGCAGTCCGTGGGTAGGCACACGAGGCTTCCCTCGATGTCGACGCACTTGCTACTGCTCCAGTCCGCCCCTGCGGAGTGTCAGTCGCGGCTTCCTGTCCTTCTCCTCCAACTGAGATGTCCAAATCTCTGGGGCCTTAGAGACCTTGACCCGAGTGTGATGGGTCCACCCGTGTTCAGCTGTCTTGACGGCTGTTTCTGTGGTCAGCAACACCTGGAAAGGTCCACGTCACTTCACCACCAGTGGTGCTTCTTTATACTCCTTAACTAGGACCCAATCTCCTGGCTGGATGTTGTGAACAGCAAAGTCCAAAGGCAGGGTCTGTGCCAGCTGAGCCTCCTGTCGAAGAGATTTCACAAGAGACAGTACCCGAGACACATAATGCTTCAAATACACATCACTTATCTCTATCCCCCCACTAGGCTGAGAGTTGCAAGGATAAGGAATTCCAAACATTAACTCAAAGGGAGATAATCGAATATCTTCCCTGGGTCTGGCCCTTATTCTTGCCAAAGCCAGGGGCGGGAGCCGTACCCACGGCATCTTGGTTTCTATCACCAGCTTCAGAAGGTGTTTCTTTATTTCTCCATTCATTCTTTCAACCCGACCTGAACTTTGGGGGTGCCAGGGGGTGTGCAGGTTCCATTGTATCCCTAAAGCAGCCATAACTCCTTGAAGAATTTTTCTTGTAAAATGAGTTCCCCTATCTGAGTCTATTGCTTCCACAATTCCATATCTTGGAATTATTTGTTCCAGAAATACTTTAACAACTAATCCTGTAGTTGCTGAAACAGTAGGGAATGCTTCTGGCCAGCCTCTTAATCGACATACTATTACCGGAAGATATTTAAACCTTGCCACTCGGGGCATTTCAGTAAAATCCACCTGACATCTCTGGAAGGGACGTACAGCCCAAGGCCTCCCTCCCCTGGCAAGTTTCTTTGTAACCTTGTTATTGGTTTTAGCACAAGTCAAACAACCCTCAATAGCTCGTTTTGCCAAGCTAAAAAGACCCACAGCAGCATACATTTTTAGGAAGGCTTCTGCCAACTCTCGAGAGCCCCAATGACTCCCTTCATGAAGTTGTTTTAACAATTGTAAGGCCAGAGCTTTTGGGATTCACTGCCTCCCATCCCTTGTAAACCAATTGTTTACTCTTTCTTCTGCTCCACATTTTTTTAATTATCTCCAGTTCTTCTGGTGGGAAAGACAGCCTCTCTGGCAGCGGTGCAGCCACCGGGCGCAAGGGGAGGATCCCAGAGACCTCTGGCAACAACGCAGCTCTCCGAGCCTCCCCACCAGCCAATCGGTTTCCTATTGCCTCCCCCGAGCACCCTGCCTGATGCCCCTTAATGTGGACCATTGCCACCCCTCTTGGCAAACTAACCACCTCCAATAGGCGAGAGATTAAGTTTTCATGGGCTAACGTCTTTCCCCTAGAATTTAATAAACCTCGCTCTTCCCACAGTTTCCCAAATGCATGTATCACCCCATAAGCATATTTAGAATCGGTAAAAACGTTCACTGTCTTATCCCGGTATAACTCACAGGCTCTGATAAGCACATACAGCTCAGCTGTCTGGGCTGACCAGGTGGGCGGTAACCTCCCCTCTTCCTTTAATTGTTTGCCATTCACGATAGAGTATCCTGTAAAACGCTTCCCGTTTATTACTCTTGACGACCCATCGATGAACACATTCTCTCCCTCAGGCCAGGGATTATCTCTCAAATCTTCCCTAGCTCTAGTCTGGAGATCTATAACCTGGATACAATCATGACTTTCCTCCTGTCTCCCCCTTTCTTTGGGGCCATTCAAACAGGAGGCTGGATTAAAATTTTCCTATTTTTAAATTCTAAATCCTCCTGTTCCATTAAACAAGATTCATATTGTAATAATCGAGCACTCGTCATCCACATAGAGGCTCTCTCAGTTAACAAAGCTTTAATCTGATGCTAAACTTTTTACAATCACATACCCTCCCCTTGTCAGCCCCTACCAGAGCTGTGGTCACAGTTTCTGCAGACAATGGAGCCAGCCTCTGGCCGCTGGGTTAACAACTCAGAAAAACAGGCGACAGGCCTCTGTGTTCCTTATTCTCTTACACGAAAATTCCTTTAGCATGACCCAGCTCAACACCCATATGTAGTTGAAATTCCTTTTCTGCGTCCAGAAGAGCCAAGACCAGAGCACTAACTAATCCATCCCTCAATTTTCCAAAGCACTGCTCCACTTCTGGTGTCCACATCACAACACCAGGACCGCTCTGGGTTAAAAAGTTACACAAAGGTCTAGCCACAACAGAAAAATCCTTGATCCAAGCTCCGCAGTCCCCCACTAACTCCAAAAATTTCTGCAACCCCTTGTCAGTCTGGGGCAAAAATCCCCTGCACTCCTTCTGGACCAACACACTGCAACCCCTCAGTCAGAAGGTGTCCCAAATATCTGACTCTCTCCTCAACCACCTCTTTCTGCTCCCCTGATAACAGCAAATCATCTACATATTGCAACAGCTTAACTCCTGAGGGTGGAGTAAACACTTAATATTTTCTGCAAAGCTTGCCTAAACAAACTTCGTATATCTCTGCAGCTGCATTTCAGCATAAATCTTACCAGACATTTTACATAAAGATATTGCAGACAGTAACACAGACTCTGTGTTACTTCTTTCTTTTTTTTTTTTTACTCTTGTTACTTTTCACAAAATTAATTTGCTTTCCCATTCTAGTCATCAAATTTCTTCCCAGTAAATTACAGGCACAATGAGGAGCAATCAGAAACTCATGCTTTTTAAACCCCTCCCACACATTTAGCAAATTCCCATGCCTTTCCCTGTATTACTTGTATTTTCCAGCAAAACTCACAAAATCCTTAAAACAGAATCCTAATCTTTTCACGTACAATCTTCATTTCCCATATATTCCTTTATTCTTGTTCTCCCTCTCTTCATCACACACTGTATACCAGAGTCAGTTTGTGTCCTGTCACAGTGCAAACACAGCTCCTCCCCCACCGATGCTCCCAGCTAGCACGGCCCGCAGCATCGCAGGCGGCTGGGCACCCCAAACATTACGGGGCCGGGGCACCCCGAGCCTCACGGGGGCCAGTGGACACTGCTGGCCCTGCCCGGGGCTGGCGGGGTCAGGCACAGCCCCGTGCTGAGCCCCGGCAGCCCCACAGCCCCCAGCCCGTGTTCCTGGTCCCGCAGCTCCGTGCTCGGACCTGCTGCTCATTGCCTCGCCCATACCTATCACACACTCCTCCTCAATTCTCTCCAACACACAAACACTCTCCATCCATCCGCCGCTGTCGAGACCCTCTCTCGACTCCCCTTTTTGCCCCCCAGGGCATGGATTATCGAGACCCCTTCTCGACCTCACTTGTTGCCCCCCCAGGGCATCTATATAACATGGCCTTATAAGCCCCTTTGACAACTTATACTCTGGCCACACAAAATAACAATATTTTATCATAATTCCCATAGTTACTTCTGGGTGAATATACAATCTGTCCCAAGACCTCAGCATTCTCCCCAAAGGACTCTCCGGGGGTATTATGGGATCTTTTTTGCAGCGTCCCTTTCCCGGCTTCACCCTTCCAACCCTCCATGGGTTTCCCTGTTTCACCTGTGCTGCCCTCCATGGGCGCCCTCACAGGTGTACCTGTGCTACCCTCCATGGGTTTCCCTGTTTCACCTGTGCTGCCCTCCATGGGCGCCCTCCCAGGTGTACCTGTGCTACCCTCCATGGGTTTCCCTGTTTCACCTGTGCTGCCCTCCATGGGCGCCCTCCCAGGTGTACCTGTGCTACCTTCCATGGGTTCCCCGTTTCACCTGTGCTGCCCTCCATGGGCGTCCTCCCAGGTTTGCTCTCCGAGGATCCCATTTTACTCACCGGTGAGATTTTCAGTGGTCCTTCCCTGCGGACTCTTCACGGACCCCCCTGGTCCGCCACTCGTCTGTCTCCTGGACAGTCTCGGGAACCCAATCCATCGCCCGGTGCCAGCTGGCACCCGGGGGAGCTGATCACCGAAACTGGGTGAGGCGCGCCTTCAGCTCCACCGCTGCCTGCCGCCCCGGACGGTGGAAATATCCCGGACCGAGCCCCCAATTGTAAGGGAAATTAACCCACAAACACCAGAGGTTTATGTCCAAAAAGGAGACAGAGGAGTCCTTTTTGCTTTATTCGAATAAAGGGAGAGGCCATGGGGCATTCCCCTGGGATCTCTCGAATTTTTGGAGGACGCAGCCTCCCTTTTTATCCTATTTTCCTGGCCGCTTTTCCCTCTCTCTTTCCCCATTGGCTGAGGTACTCGAGAGGCACAGACTTCCCGGAACGCCTGACACCTGACATTCCCCTCTAATGTATAACCCTCCCTTTTAATTTTTAATTCTTGTAGAATTCAGTTTTCCCCCTCCCCGTTGCTTCTTTCATCTTCTGTTACCCAATTTTATTTACCAGCAAACCTACAGTTTGTTTGTAAAGGCAAATCTCTTTTTCCATTCATCAATCAGTGTAATCCCTCCCATTGTTTCTTTTATCTATAGGTGCTAACTTTACCTACCAAAAGATCTACAGTTTGTTTGTAAAGACAAATGTAACATTCCTCTCACCCGGACCCCTGAACCCCACTCTCGGGTGCTCACCCAGTTTTGGGGTCCCTGCCCCCCCGTTTTCCCCGTTTGGCGCTGGCAGAGGAGCTGCCGGAGAACAAACCCGGAAACCCGAAACGGGAAAAACCCGCGCCAAAGGGAATGTGGGCGTGGCCAAAAGGAATTTTTGGCAAGTCCTGAGGGGGATTTGGGGAATTTTTGGGAATTTGGGGGGTCCAAGGGATGGATTTTGGGGGGTGCTGAGGAGGAATTTCGGGCATTTGAGAATTTTTGGGGAGGATTTTGGGGGTGTCTCTTAGAGGATTTGGGGGATCCTGATGGGAATTTTGAAATCCTGTGGGGATTTTGGCAGATTTTGGGGTTGCTGATGGAAATTTTGGGATCCTACGAGAATTTTGGGGGTCCCTGATGGAAATTTTGGAAACCTGAGAGGATTTTGTGGGTCCCTGGGGAGATTTTGTGGTCCCTAGGGGATTCTGGGGGGATTTGGGGCATTTTGTGGAGATTTGGGGGGTCCCTGGGGGATTTTGTCATTCCTAAAGGGATGCACACTGCTTGCTCTGTCCTTATAAAGAAACCAATCTAAATTTTGCTGAATATCGAGACTTTGCAAATTTGTTTTGTACTTCTGATCTTGCAGGATGATTTCATCCTTGTTTGTTTGCTTGTTTGTTTCTTTTTTTTGTTTTGTTTTGTTTTGTTTTGTTTTGTTTTTCCCCAGGAGCTTCACGACAATAAAGAAAAATCGGGTTTGCCTTTCTGAATTTATTTAACATTTTATTTCTTTTAAATTTTATTTATATTTTTCATGACTCTTAAAATATTTCACTTTTTTTCTGTTTTCATCATTCCTGGCACCCCAAAAATGAGCCCAGACACCCCAAAAACTGAGCTCAGGAAACCCCAAAACCCCAAGCCCACCTCTAAATGACCCCAAAATTCCCTCTCAAAGCCAAAAAACCCCCAAACTTCAAGTCCCACAGGCCCAAAATTCCCTCAGGACCACCCCCCAAATCCCTCCTGATCCCCTGAAAACCCCCAAATCCTCCCAGATTTCTCCAAAATCCTCCCAGGAGCCCCCCAAATCCCCAAATTTCCCCCAAGGACCCCCCCAAATTCCCCAACCTCTCCCCAAATGCCTCCCAAAATATCCCAAAATCCCCCCCAAATTGCCAAAATCTCCCCAGGACCCCCCCAAAATCCCCCCAAATTCCCCCCAGCCCTTCTCCCGTACCTTCACCAAAATTATTTTCTGGGCTTTGGGTAGGAGCTCATTTCCAGACGAGGGGGAGGGGCTGAGGCCACGCCCCCAGTCCCCAAAAACATCCCATTCAGGGACCCCCAAAAGCTCCTCAAAATTCCCCAAATCTCCTCCAAATCCCCCCAGAATCCCTTCAGGAATGACAGAATCCCCTAGGGACACCCCAAATCCCCACAAAATGCCCCAAATCTCCCAAAATCCCTTTAGGGACCACAAAATCTCCCCAGGGATCCTCAAAATCCCATGTAGGCTCCCCCAAAATTCCCTCAGGATCCCAAAATTTCCATCAGCAACCCCAAAATCTTCCAAAATCCCGACAGGATTTCAAAATTCCCATCAGGATCCCTCAAATTCTTTAAGAGACACCCCCAAAATCCTTCCCAAAAATTCCCAAATGCCCGAAATTCCTCCTCAGCACCCCCCAAAATCCACCCCTGGGACCCCCCAAATTCCCAAAAATTCCCCAAATCCCCCTCAGGACTTGCCAAAAATCCCTTTTTGGCCACGCCCACGTTCCCTTTGGCGCGGGTTTTTCCCGTTTCGTGTTTCCGGGTTCATTCTCCGGCAGCTCCTCTGCCAGCGCCAAACGGGGAAAACGGGGGGGCAGGGACCCCAAAACTGGGTGGGCACCCGAGAGTGGGGTTCAGGGGTCCGGGGATCCCCAAAACAGCATGGGGAGCCCAGAATTGCGGTTTGAGGGGGTCAGGGATCCCAAAAACATGGTAGGATCCCCACCTGTGGTTTGGGGGTCCGGGGATCCCCAAAACAGAATGGGGAGCCTAGAATTGTGGTTTGACGGGGTCAGGGATCCCCAAAACAGGATGAAGAACCCAAAGTCTTCCCCAAAAATGGCTCCAAAAGTGGGTGGTACCCAAATTTTGGGGAATCCCACAAATTTTCCACACCTGAACTTGAGGGACCTCCAAAATTTTAAAAGAGATTCCAAAACAACCCCATAATTGCTTGAGACTCCTTAAAACGTCTCTGAAATAATAGGGACATCCCAAAATTTGGAGAATACCTCAAAATATCCCCAAAATCGGAGGGGATCCCTCAAAATTTTGAGTTTCCAGCTGCAAGTCTGAGCTATTGAATTTAGAGACCCCCACACCCCTCCAAAAATTCCCTCCAGATGCCAGGGGGTGATTTCTTCACCTCATCCATCTGAAAGAGTCAGTTTGAAGTTTCTCTGATTTGATTCAACCTCCTGCCTCTTTTTGAAATTGGAATTTAGGTAATTCAGAAAACTGGCTAACAACAAATATTGTTTAATTCAGCATGGTCTTGTAAACAAGTCAAATTGCCAATGCAAAACAATGTCTCAGTAATTCAGCCAGCTTGTTCACCTTTTCTAGGGGTGAACAAACAACCTGGTTGCAAAACCAGGAGGATCCTTTCAAGAAACAAACAAGAGACATAACCGCTGTTGTGGGAACAGGATTGGGAATTTTGAATAGTATTGATTTAGAAGTATGAATTAATAAATTGGCTAACATCTCTTTAGCTCTCTGCTGTATCCAGGCTCAATTGTGGATGCAGCCAGTTGCTGCCTCAATTGTACGAGAAGTTGAGGAAACCACTTTTCTTACTAAAATTCAGAGAATAATTTGGGATAATGCCCATAATCTCGAAAAATAATTCCAGTCCTGGTGGAACTTGGTAAATTTTACCTACGACCCCAGCAAAAACACAGCCACAGCCTTTGCACTGGCCAAATGTAATGCTGCAGTACATTCAATATTCCCTATCACTGCATTGGGGCTGAATCACGACAGAGCCATTCTCTATCCTTTAGAGCATAGAGAATGGACCTGGCAAATTGGTGAAAAGTAACAAACCATTAATTTGGGAACTTGCATTGTCTGGGAACAACAAGGGTTTATCTGTGAAGGTAATGCAATCAGAGCTCAAGATATTTGCTTAGACATAGAACAGAATGTCTGTAACTGTGAAAGTTATCCAAAGGAGATTCCTGAAGCACTGCTGGGGTATATGGGCAATGGGTGTTCATGCTTAAGAACTGCTTTAGATAGTGTTTTCATAGAAGATTTGGTAGTGAGTACTAAAAATCATTTAAATCTTTGTCTGTAACTTTACTAGAATTGCAGGGTACACAAATGGGTCGCTGTTGACATCCCTAAGGTTATTGACACAAAGCAAAATGTATGATTTAAAATAGGCTAAAATATGGTTTTGTTTTAAAATTTCTTATTTTAGTTGTGTTGCATTTTGAATTGAAATTAATTATTTTATTTGTAATTTAATAATTGCTTGTTTTAAAATTACTTGTTTTAGTTGTGTTGCATTTTGAAATTTACCTATTTGGTAATCAGAAATTGAGATTGAAACTTGATTATCAAGTTGTTATTTGTTTTGTTTTCTTTCTCCCTTTTCCTTTCCCTTATCTTTTTCCTACTTTTCTTTTGTGTCCAACTTTCTGTCTCTGTTTTTTCCAGGGTTTGCTACCAACTCAGACGAGTCCTGAAGACTTCACACCAACACCACGAAGGAGCGCTCTTGGCGATGATTGTGAGTCACAGGGTGGTGTAAGAATTGGTCTGAATTTTCTCTGATCTGCCCCACAACCATCATCAGAGACTGGGACCCCAAGCCCCACCACTCTCTCTGGAGCTGAGTTCTGGCCTGGCCCAGGTGGATGCTTGCCAAGGACTGTTTGTAGCTGTGTTTGGTGCTGCCATGGTACGCTGTGCTTGAGAGCAGGGTACTGGCTGTAGTGTCCTGTTCCACCTGTTCTTGGAGCAATGATCTCCACATACAATAGTCCATAAACCTCCCCACCTTTTGGCCAGAGGCTTTGGAAAAGGACTATAAAAATTTACTTTCTTAAAGAGGCTTTGAGATCTCTTTCTCCCCAATGGATTGAAGACGTGTCTATTGTTGACAACCATGAGGATGCGTTCCATCTGTTGGTGGCTGTATCCCATCCTTTCTCTCACTCTCTCTCTATATTGCAGAACTGAATTGTTGGCACACAATAAACTGCATTACTGCTTTCTGCTGAACAAAACCTGAGTCTCTTGCCTTTTGTCTTTTGCACCCTGGGGTCGAATGAACCATCACGACTCCCGCTTGGGTTGAGCAGATCGTGACACCTGGCTACAGGCTCTTGGATAGGAATGGTTGCACTTTTCCACAGAAATGAAAACTCAGTGTCCCAGTTTCCAGATGTCAGTTAGGAGAAGGCCTTAGGCATGCAAACGGCAGAGAGGATTCTAGGTTGTGGCAGCTTCTGTCTGGGAAAAATCCTGTGGCGTATGGAATTCCAGCAGGCAGAAGACCAGTCCAGGCTAGAGGAACTTGGATATGAAACAAATCCCAACATCCCAGTTTAGTGATGTCTGTTATGAGGAGGTCTTTGGCACTCCAATGGCAGCCAGGGTTCTAGGTGGTGGCAGCTTTGGTCTTGGAGAAATCCAGTGCCATATAGAACTTCAGCATGCAGAAACCTCATCATGGCTACACATCCTTGGAGAGGAATGGAGCTTCTTTTCCACAGGAAACAAAATTCAACATCCCATTTTACACATGTCAGTTACAAGGAGGCATTTGAAACTCCAATGGCAGCCAATGTTCTTGGTGGTGTCAGCTTTGGTCTGGGAGAAATGCTGCGGCACATTGAATTTTAGCAGGCAGAAACCCAGTCCTGGCCAAAAGACCCTGGATATGAACGGTGGATCTTATCCATAGAAACAAAACTCAACATCCCAGTTTGCAGATGTCAGTTAGGAGGAGGCATGTGGCACTCCAATGGCAGCTAGGGTTCTGAGGTTCTGGTGGCAGCTTTGGTCTGGGAGAAATTCTGCACCATATGGAATTTTATCATGCAGATGTCCAGTCGAGGCAGAGGGGACTTGGATGCGAACAACAGCTCTTTTCCACAGGACACAAAACTCACCATCCTAATTTCCTCATGTCACTTACGAGGAGGTGTTTTTGGCACTCTAATGGCAGCCAGTGCTCTAGGTGGTGGCAGCTTTGGTCTGGGAGAAACCCTCTGTCATATGGAATTTCAGAAGGCAGAAAGCCAGTCGTGACTTCAGGCCCATGCATTCAAACCATGGCTTGCTTCCTTGGGAAACAAATCTCACCATCCCAGCTTCCTGTTGTCAGTTGGGAAGAGGTGTTTAGCACTCCAATAGGAGGCAGGGTTCTGCGTGGTGGCCTTTTTGGTCTGGAGAAATCCTGTGGTGGGTGGAATTTAAGCAGGCAGAAGCCGTGACGCAGCTACAAGTTCCATGATACGAATGGTGCCTCCATTTTTTGGGAAACACATTTCACCATCCCAGTTTTCTGAGGTCACTTAGGAGGAGGTGTTTGGCACTCCAACAGCAGCCACTGTTCTAGGTGGTGGCAGCTTTGGTCTGGGAGAAATCCTCTGTTTAGAATTTCAGCAGGCAAAAACCCACTCCTGGCCAAGGCACCCTGGATACAAATGTTGGCTCTTTCCCTCAGGAAACAAAATTCAACATCCCAGTTTCCAGCTGTTAGTTTGTGGGAAGCATTTGGCACTCCAATGGCAGCCAGTGTTCTAAGTGGTTTCAGCTTTGTCTGAGAGAAATCCTGTGCTGGGTTGGAATTTTAGAAGGCAGAAGCCCAGTCCCAGTTAGAAGCACTTGCATAAGATTGGAGGCTCTTTTCCACACAAAACAAAACTCACCATCCCAGTTTATGGATGCCAATTTGGAGGAGCCATTTAGCCCTCCAATTGCAGTCAGGACTCTAGGTGGTGGCAGCTTTAGTCTAGGAGAAATCCTGTGCTGTACATAATATTTGCAGGCAGAACCCCTGTCCTGTCTACAGGTTCCATGATACCAATGGTGGCTCCTTCCCATTAGAATCAAATGCCACCATCCCAGTTTCTAGATGTCAGTTAGGAGGAGGAGGCTTTTGGCACTCAAATGTCAGCCAGGTTTTTCGTGGTGGCAGCTTTGGTCTGGGAGAAATCCTCTGCCATATGGTATTTTAGCAGTCAAAAACCCTATCCCGGCCAAAGCACCCTGCCTGCGAATGTCAGCTCTTTCCCACTGTTATGGGCTGATGTTTGGACTGGCTCCTCTCCTTGCTTCCCCCGTGCAGCTGCTGGTCCCTCCCTCGGATGGTTTTATCTAGGCTGGTGTTTTCCGGCTCTCTCTCTCTTGCTGTGCTTTGGTTGTGGGCTGTGTCTTGCTCTTTGCCGTCTGCTCAGCTGTGACCCCCTCCCCTGGCTGCTTTGGCCGTTTTTTCCCTTTTTCCCCAGCTGTTTTGTCTGTGCCCCTGTGTTGGCTTGTCTTGGGTTTGCTTTTGCTTGTCTTGGGCTCACTTTAGCTTGTCTTAGGCTTGCTTTGGGCCTGCTCCCGGCTGCCCCTCCCCCTCTCTCCCAACCCATCTGGGGTGCCAGGAGAAGCTGTGCTTCTGTGCCAATCACCTCTGAGGCAGCTTGAACTTCTTCATAGGCAGCCAAGATTTCCTTCTCTGTGGGAGTGTAGTTGGCTTCGGACCCTCTGTAGCTTCTGCTCCAGAATCCCAGGGGTCAGCCTCGGGTCTCACCAGGCACCTTCTGCCACAGGCTCCAAGACAAACCATGGCTCCCAGCTGCTGAGTAAAGTACGTTCTTCACATCTGGTCCCCTCCTGACTGGGCCAAGGGCTACTGCATGGGCAATCTCCTCTTTAATCTGAGCAAAGGCTTGCTGCTGTTCAGGGCCCCAGTGGAAATCATTCTTCTTGCGGGTAATAAGGTAAAGAGGGCTCACAATCTGGCTGTACTCAGGAATGTGCATTCTTCAAAAACCGATGGCACCTAGAAAAGCTTGTGTCTCCTTTTTGTTAGTAGGTGGGGACATAGCTGTAATCTTGTTAATAACATCAGTAGGAATCTGACGCCGTCCATCTTGCCATTTCACTCCCAGGAACTGAATCTCTCGAGCAGGTCCTTTAACTTTACTCTTCTTGATGGCGAAGCCGGCTTCCAGGAGAATTTGAATAATTTTTTCTCCTTTCTCAAACACTTCCGCTGCTGTGTTTCCCCATACGATGATATCATCAATATATTGTAGATGTTCCGGAGCTTCACCCTTTTCCAGTGCAGCCTGGATCAGTCCATGACAGATGGTAGGACTGTGCTTCCACCCCTGGGGTAGTCGGTTCCAGGTGTACTGCACGCCCCTCCAGGTGAAAGCAAATTGAGGCCTGCATTCTGCTGCCAAAGGAATGGAGAAAAATGCATTTGCAATGTCAATGGTGGCATACCACCTTGCTGCCTTGGACTCCAGCTCGTACTGGAGTTCCAGCATGTCCGGCACGGCAGCACTCAGCGGTGGAGTCACTTCATTAAATGCCCAATAGTCCACAGTCAGTCTCCATTCCCCATCAGATTTACGCACAGGCCAAATGGGGCTGTTAAAGGGTGAGTGGGTTTTACTGACCACCCCTTGGCACTCCAGCTCTCGGATCATCTTATGAATAGGAATCACGGCATCTCTCGTTGTTCTGTACTGCCGACGGTGCACTATTGAAGTGGCAATTGGTACTTGTTGTTCTTCTCCCTGCAGAAGTCCTACTGTAATTGGATTCTCAGATAGTCCAGGCAAGGTGTTCAATTGCCGGATGTGCTCTGCCATCACAGTTGCAATTCCAAATGCCCATCTTAGTCCCTTTGGGTCCTTAAAATATCCACTCCGAAGGTAATCTATGCCCAAAATACATGGGGCCTCTGGACCAGTCGCAATAAAATGTTTCTTCCAATCCTTTCCAGTTAAACTTACTTCTGCTTCCACCAGGGTGAAGTCCTGCGATCCACCTGTCACACCAGCAATTGAAACAGATTCTGTGTGTGAAACAAAACTCACCATCCCAGTTTCCTGATGTCAGTTAGTGTCCAGTCTCTGAAGGTCACTTCAGGCCTGAGACCTCCCCAGAGAGGGCATGAAGGTGGTAAAAAGTCTGGTTCTCTCGGAGGCACCGGCAAGAAAGCAGCTTGAGACGACCTTGTGTTGTTTCAGGGCTGTTTATTTATCTTATCTTTAAAAATGTTTCTGCCAGCCCAGCACAGGTCCTCTCTGCAGGTCGACCATTGCAGACGAACCCCCAGGAGGGCTGTGCCAAGGTCTTTATACTCTAAATTACGTATACAATATTTACAAATATTCCCCAATGCCATGCAACCTCTTTACAATGTCCAGTTCTTTCCCCATCCAATCTGTGGTTCCCAGGGTGCAACTTCAGCATGGATGACACGAAGAAGAAGGAGGAAGAAGCCCACCACACCCAGGATCCTCCATCTTGGCCACATGGCCCTTAATATAAACAATCTAAAAACCTACATATACTGCATTCTAATATTCTAATTTACACTCTACTCATCATTATTTTCTGTGTCTCTTCTCCCAATGTGGGCAGATTCTCCCAAGGAGCCAAATCCAGCCCCTGCAGCTCCTGGACAGCACTCAGGGTCTCTGAGGGGTCTGCCAGGGGGGTCTTTGCATCCTCAGAGGAGTCAGGGAGATACCCTGGACCCCCACAAGTTAGGAGGAGGCATTTGGCACTCAAATGGCAGGCAGGGTGCTAGGTGGTGGCAGCATTGGTATGGGAAAAAAGCTCTGTTGTATGGAATTTTAGCAGGCAAAAACCTGTGACATCAATGGTGCTGAGCCGAGACACAGACACATGCACTCTGTGACCATGCGACAAAAAGCCTTTTATTGCTCAGAACTGCTCCTTAAATAACCTCATTAATGTTCCTCGGCAAGCACTTGTGATTGGTCCAAAGTTCAGGCTGCCTAGCCCTCTGATCAATAGCCTCTGCAGCCCAGGCAGGAACCTATAGGTCCAAATCCCTGTCTGGTTCTGAATTGTGTCCTATCAGTGTGTCTGAAGGACTCTGTCCCACCGGGCTGCTTCTCCATATATGCAGAAGTCAGTTGCCCAGTAGCAAGGCCAGCTTGTACTATGACAATTCCATGTTTCTTTCTTATTAATTTGAACACAATTTTAAAATGTAAATATGCAGCTTGTTCTCCATTATCTTACCTGCAAGGGCCCTTTTGCGTGCAAGATGATGTAAGAGTTGGTCTGAAGTTTTCTCTGATCTGCCTCACGACCATCAGCAGAGGCTGGGCCCTGAGATTGCACCCCTTGCCCTGACCCGGAGCTCCGGCCTGGCCGAGGTGGATGCTTGTGGGCCAAGGGCTGTTTGTAGCTGTGCCTGGTGCTTGTCATGGTGCTGCAGGGTGCTGGTTATCAACCCTGTCCCTGCTCCTGCGTCATGGGGCTACGATCTCCACACACAATAGTCCATAAATCTCCCCACCTTTTGGCCAGAGACCACTCGCTTTGGAAAAGGACTATAAAAAGTGACTTTCCCCAAACTGACTTCGAGATCTCTTTCTCCCCAATGGATTGAAGATGCGTCTCGTTGTTGGTAGCTATATCCCATCCTTCTCTCTCTCTCCCCTTTTATCTCTCTCTCTCTCTATCACAAAACTTAATTGTTAGCACACAATAAACTGCATTACTGCTTTCTGCTAAACAAACCTGAGTCTCTTGCTTTTATCTTTTGCACCCTGGGGTTGAACGAGCCATCACGACTCCCGCTCAGGTTGACAGATGGCATTGACAGCATAAATTCAACTTGAATTAGTCTTTTACGTAGCTCAATAAATTTGGCTTTTTTAGATGGTGATGGGTTCCATGTACCTGAAGCTGCAGTGCTTATGTTTCAGGAGTGGTTGGGTATTTAGTTACCTTCTGTTTTCATATATCACAATTTAACTGCTCAACAATAGAATTATAAATTAACTCTATAACCATAAAACTTTAAACCTCTTCTTTAAAATCATACCTTAATAAAACATTTAGCTTCAGAACTGTGCAAAATTCCAATTTAGCAAAACAATTTTTAAACAAGAAAATACTTTGTAAGCAAACAACTCTGTTATTTCAGTGTCCTATCACTCTGCAAGGTAGGTGAGTAAATTGCTCCAGTTATTGTTCTACACTCTGCTTCCCCACGCCCATTGAGGAGCCCTCAGCAGGATGCTGTCTGTGGTTCTGTGCAGGATGAACACATCTGGCAGGTACCCAGAGTGTACCTGTATCTGTGGTTAGACACATGTACCCCCATCTCCAGGTGATGGGATCCCACAGACCCCCCCATTTATTGGTGTTGAGGTCTCACACCGTCACCTTGGGTTTTGGTAACTGTTCATTGCCAGGTCAATGTAGTGACGGGAAGTGATTTAAGATAATTAGATTCTGTGAATTTTCTATTACTCTCAAGTGATTTAGTGTGTAAACTTCCTTTGCTACTCTGTTCTGTGGGGTTTCACTACACATTCCTCTCTTTTGTTTTCAAGTGTAACTTTTAAAGTGCCACGTGCTCTCTCCATGATGGCTTGACCTGTTGCTATTTTTCAAATGCCAGTGCGGTGTAACACTCCCTAGAGCTGTAAGAAATTTCTTGTTTTCTGTGAAATGTATGCAGGACCATTATGGGTTTAATGACATGGGGAAAACCTAAATGTTCTGGTTGTAAGGACAGATGTCTGCCAATAAATGCAGAAGCTCCTCTTTGAAATAGAGAATGCAACACCCCTCCCTCCCGAGTATTATAATTTTTGAATCAGGAACTCTCAGGGGTAGGAATAACATCTCTTTACCAATATATCAAACGGGACAAACAAAAACAACAGCAGCTATGAAAATTGACAACCAAAGAGAACAAATATCTCGGTTCCAGTCCTTTTTCCAGCTGCAGACACATTCTGCCTGTGCTCGGTCCCTGTGGTGGAAGGCGGGGTTGGGTCCATGCTTCTGCAGAGGTGGCACACAGGAGGGGGGAAAAGCAGCAGCAGTAACTGTGTCCAACGTAGGAGAAAAAGTTTGGATTTTTTGGTGGTCAGCCTGTGGTCTTAGAGGCAGCAGACTGGATGTGGAGCAGGTGCAGGGCAGTCTGACTGCAGAGAGCCTCATTTCCTGGAGTTCTGACTGTGTGGGGATGGGCAGTCCTCCTCGCTGGTGAGAGAGCAGGCCCTGGATGCCAGCCCACACCTACCCCTTTGTCTAGGGTCCTGAAAAGAGCCCAGGTGTAACCCAGCAGGCTCCCTTAGAATAATAATGGGAAAAATTCTTTAAACTGGGACAAAAAACCCAACCTCCATCAGAGTAGTATCACAGGATGTTGTATGAAACATTATAACACTAGAGAAAGAAGAAGAAAAGGTCCCAATGAAAAAATGGACAAATAGGAAAAAAAAAGGCTGAGGCTGTAAAGAAGTACATTCTGAAGGTTCTGGAGCAGAAATGAGAGAGTTTATTGCTTCTGAAAAGATAGAGTCATAGTTTTCCTCAGGCCATCCTTGAGCTCCTGGTTCTTCAGGCTGTAAATAAGGGGGTTCAGGGCTGGAGGCACCACCGAGTACAGAATTGACAGGGACAGATCCAGGGATGGGGAGGAGATGGAGGGGGGCTTCAGATAGGCAAAGAATGCCGTGCTGATAAACAGGGAGACCACGGCCAGGTGAGGGAGGCAGGTGGAAAAGACTTTGTGCCGTCCCTGCTCAGAGGGGATCCTCAGCACCGCCCTGAAGATCTGCACATACGAGAAAACAATGAACACAAAACAACCAAATGCTAAAGAGATGGAAAACACAAGCAGCCCAAGTTCCCTGAGGTAGGATTTAGAACAGGAGAGCTTGAGGATGTGTGGGATTTCACAGAAAAACTGGCCCAGGGCATTGCCATGGCACAGGGGCAGGGAAAATGTATTGGCCGTGTGCAGCAGAGCATGGAGAAAGCCACTGGCCCAGGCAGCTGCTGCCATGTGGGCACAAGCTCTGCTGCCCAGGAGGGTCCCGTAGTGCAGGGGTTTGCAGATGGACACGTAGCGGTCGTAGCACATGACGGTCAGGAGGGAAAGCTCTGCTGAAATGAAAAACAGAAAAAAAAAAAGCTGTGCAACACATCCTGAGTAGGAGATGTTCCTGATGTCCCAGAGGGAATTGTGCATGGCTTTGGGCACAGTGGTGCAGATGCAGCCCAGGTCAGTGAGGGCCAGGTTGAGCAGGAAGAAGAACATGGGGGTGTGCAGGTTGTGGCCGCAGGCTACGGCACTGATGATGAGGCCGTTGGCCAGGAGGGCAGCCAGGGAGATGCCCAGGAAGAGGCAGAAGTGCAGGAGCTGCAGCTGCTGCGTGTCTGCCAATGGCAGCAGGAGGAAGTGGCTGATGGAGCTGCTGTTGGACATTTGCTATCTCTGGACATGGGGACCTGTTCATGGATAAAGAACAGTGACAAGTCAGCAGAGGCTGCTTTGAGCCAAACCTGGGCCATTCCCTATAGACTGTCACGCTGTGACCCACCCACCCTTGTTCCTGCTCTGGGAAAGCCTTCACCCGGGTCCCTGACTGAGCTCCAGTTGTGTGATCTGAGAGTGCCAGGAGCAGCCAGGCCTGTGCATGGGGGCTCTCAAGGAGCCATCTCTGCTCTGCTGCCCTGGGTTTGTGGCCTTGTAGCAGAGGGACAAAGCTGGATATTCAGGATTTGTAAGTGGAATCACTCCTAATGCAGAAAGGCTTGGTAGCTTCTGCTCTCCCAAACCTAAAGGATGGCAGGAGGTGGTTTTAAGATTTGTTTTCCTACCCACACATCATTCCTGTTTCTCTGAGGACAGAAATCCCCAGCATTTCTTCTGCACTCAGAGTTTGCCAGTGAGTGATGTGAGAGGCAGAAGATTCCCTGTGGCTCTGGGCAAGGTGAGGGGCTGGATGGGCTAGCTCCCAACTACTCTGGGTTTGTACCTTTGGCTGGAATCAGAGCACAATCACACTCCTGGGATAAACCAGACCCTGCCCAGTGCAGAGGATCCCTTAATGTCTCACCCTCTCTAAAGGTCTCTGAGCAAGGTCTCAGCCTCCCCTTCTGCCAAGGACACTCACAGTTCCCTTGGCAATCCCAACAGCATTTCCTCAGCTGTGGCATCTCTGCACTTCCCTGTGGGATACTCAGGGTACTCCAAGAGGCTCTGGCACACATTTGCATCCAGGAGGGCAGCTCACAGCTTGGAAGAACACAGCAAGGAGACCCCCAGGTGTGCCCATGATGAGATCTCAGGGAAGGGGCTCAGCTCATTCCCCTTTACCATGGATTGCTTTGCCCTCAGCCCCACAGGTCACAGGGAAACTTGGACACTCCATTCCCATGGACACTCCTGCCTGGCAGGAATCCCAAGGGCAGTGCCTGACTCAGTGCTGCAATCCCAGAGCCTTCCTGAGAGCAGCAGATAACAATGACAGTACCAGAGAAGTGCAGAAACAAGAGAAGATGTTGTGGTGCTGTGCCTGGGAGGGCAGGGCAGAGACAGCCAGGCACTCAGGGCAGTGTTCCTGTACCCAGCTGTGCACGGCACCTCCCACACACCAATATTGCCCTCCTGCCCCCAGCATTGCTCTGTCCAGCCCCCTCTCCTTCCCTGAGCATCTCCCTGGGCCTGGACATTTCCCTCCTGAGACCTGCCCTGTCCCTGCCAGGCTCACAGAGCCCATCCCACCCTCTGTGCCCTCACCTGTCCCACAGAAACCTGCCTGTCTGCAGGGCCCTGCTGGGGCAGGGTCTGTCTGCAGGTGGGCAAGGGCAGCTCAGGAGAGCCCTGCTGGGCCCTGCAAAGGGAATGCTGGTACTGCCCAGGGCTGAGGAGTGGCTGAAGACCCTTTAGGAGGCTCCAGCAGAGAGACTGACCACCCAAAGTTAAAGATCTGGAGCCTCTGTAAGAGTTCAAATATTACTTTGGTGTTCCTGTGTGTCCCTTTCAACTCAGAATGTTCTGTGATTCTCGGAGTACAATTCCTGTTCTGCTTCTCTCATCCTCCTGGTGTCTATTTGATTGTCTATAATCAAAAGAGAAAAAATCCCTTGCAAGAGTGTTAGTATGGTGAAGTACAAAACAGATCTTTATTGGAACCTTCCAGGGTCCCAGTGGGGATGGGAAACATCCAGCCCCCAGTTCTAACAATAAGATTGATTAACTAAGATATTTAATAGGAACATCCAATAGGAGATTCAGTTTCCCCTGTTGCACACGCCTGGGTCAACTCATTGGAGTAGGTCCAAAGTCTTATTTGCCCCAATTTTTCTATGACTATTCACATTCTGGTTAAAAAAACCGAAACCAAACAACGCTCTTCTTGTAGGTCCTCTTCCTAATAATAAGACTATACATTATTTCAGGAATGTGTTAAATGGGTCAGCATATTGTTCAAAAATCTAAAAGAAAGGTTAAGAGGTGTACTAGAGATAATTTAGGATTTTAGTTATAGAAGTATATAATAATAGTTTACAGAGTTACAAGACTAGGAAAAAAAGTATAAAAAACAAAAATCTTTTTGTCATCACCCCAGCCTTCCCATCCTTCTCCAAGGAGGAAATTGAAAACTCTCAAGGAAACTCCTGACCTTTACAGCAATCCCAGGCTCACCTTCTTTTGGGAATTGTTCTCTGGAGCTG
Source organism: Erithacus rubecula (assembly GCF_903797595.1). Classification (NCBI taxonomy): domain Eukaryota; kingdom Metazoa; phylum Chordata; class Aves; order Passeriformes; family Muscicapidae; genus Erithacus; species Erithacus rubecula. The sequence goes on along the minus strand of NC_136684.1, from coordinate 934,931 downwards.
TGCCCAGGCTGGTCTGGACCTGGAAGAAGCCCTGCCCCACTCAGCATCTCTCAGCAGCAGCACCTGCCCTGCTCAGGGTCGCTCCTTGCCCCCACAGCTTCTCCCCAGTGCTGGGAGCATCTCCCCGGGCTGGCTGAGAACTGCCCCTGGCAGGCAGGAGAGTCCCTGCCCCAGCACAGAGCCCTGGGCTGCAGGACCCTGCTCTGCAGGGCAGCCCTGGGCACCCCTGGCTGCAGCCCCAGCTGCTCAGCCCTGCAGCAGATCCTGGACACAGGGAGCTGCCTGGGGCTGTGCCTCGGGTGCTGTAGCAGGGAAACCCAGCCCTGCCCTAGGGCCACACACCCTGCACTGCAGCAGCTCTGAGAGTCCTCCTGGAAGGTCCCAAAACTGTGGCATGTGCCAGCTTCAGGAGATCCCTGCAGGAACTGCAGCTTACCTTCCCACAGCCAGAGAGTGACTGTTACAAACACTGGGAGGATTTCTGCTCTAGTAAGCCCTCATTGAGCTGTGCTCTGTGCTCCCAGTCCAGGCTGAGTTTAACCCCTCTGTGACTGTGCAGTGCATGGGGTAGCTGAAGGCAGAGCCTCAGCCCTGTTGGGCTGTGCACAGGAGCTGCTCCTGGGCAGAGCTGTCTCTCTTCAGTGCTGCCCTTGTCAGGAGCTGCCTCTGTGCTGGAGCCTGGCCCAGCTCAGAAATGCAGACACAGCACAAGGACTTTAATGACCCTCTTGGGCTTTGTGCTGAGGCCCTGAACATCGGTCCCTGAGAGGGAGCTGGAGAAACCTTTAAAGAACTCCAAGTCAGAATCAAACTCCAAAATTTCTTCAAGTTTTAATGGGTCCCACTGAGGGACAGAACTGAGAAAGTGTCCCCAAGCCTCAATGAAAGCAGAGAACTGGAGGCAGAGGTGAGAGGTGGGGACAAAGAGAAGCCAAGTCTTGGATCAGTGCCACCAAGGGCTGTGAGGAGACATCTTGTCCTGAGCCACTGGGGCCTCCTGGCACAGCCCAGCAAGGCTGGGCACTTTCACCCCTTGTCCTGCCCTCAGCATCCCCCCACATCCCAGTGGCCTCAGGGATCTGCTGGGACCAGTCCCTGGGGAGCCTTGGTCAGGAATGGCCCTGGGGGCTCCTTCATGCTCCCAGGGACTGGAGGTTTTTTAAAGGACTTTGGATTTTTCTTTTGCCTTGGAGTATCTGAAAGCTTTGTGCAATCATGGCCTCCAATGATCTGCTTTAATTAGTCTCTTGAGAGCCTTTCTCAGTAATAACACTCAGTGGCTCATTAATGCTTCAAGGTACTTCAGTTTTTTTAAGGTACTTTCCTTTTTCCTTTCCTCTCTGTCTCTCTGAGAGGTTTTTGGACAATCATGGCCTCCAATTCTCTCTCACAAGGTGTCATGGTGTGACTAAAGGGTTTGCCAATTTTAAATATTTAATTGTCTTTAGAGATAGGATTTAGGCGTAAAGACAACGCAGGCTCAAAACTTAAAACAAAAGTACAAGAAAGAAATTTATTAATAACACACGAAAAAATTATTCAGAATTTGATTCCTAGATTATTCCCTCCTCCCTTCATTCCACATTTTTTACCAACCACATACAGAGAACACTTCAGTCAGTTATCCACTCAAGTAATCATTTCAGTTCACTTAAGAGAGAAAAGTTCCTTTTTCTGCTTTAGACTTAGGGGGTGTCTTCACCTTCACAGTCTGCATCCCCCCGGACCTACAGAACAATGAATTTTCCTCTCATTCCCACAGTCCTTCCAGAGCCCTGTTATGGGTTATGATGCACACGTGGGGTACTGCTTTTAAAGGCAGGCTGAGGAAAAACAAAATCCTCTTCATCATCTTCTCTATCAAATGTCTCTGTTCATATTCCAGTCCCAAAACAGAGAGCTCAATTTCCCGAGGCAAGGAAAGTCTTCAACTCAAGCACCCATCCTCCCCAAGTATATTTCACAGTTTAAAGGAATTTTAGTGAAGTCACAATCCCCTCATAGCCCCAGAAAAAAAAGGTTTTCAGCTACTTATCAGTTGTATCTTTTCAAACTCTTCCCATCAGGAACTTTATCTTCATTCCGCTGACCTCTGTGTACTCCATGCTTTATTCCTTCTCATTAAGGGGGTTCAGGATATTGAGAATCTTATCCAGGCATTAAGAAGTTAAAATTGTATCCAGATCATTAAGAGGAAAGCATGTGGCCAGTGCCGGGGGGTCCATGCGGCCCCGCCGAGCCAAGCCGGGGCCGTACTAAGGGCTCCCTGCAGAACCGGTGCTGGGCAGGGGTGTTGAGCCGGGCACCCCGCAGAGCCGGGGGCGGGTTGGAATGCCAGGCCAGGCCCCAGACCGAGCCCGGAGCCGGTCTGGGGCCCCGGCCAGGGACCTCCGCTCTTCCTGAGGCCGGAAGCTGAAAGACCCACCAGAATTTCATTCACTGTGATTTGTGAAAATGAAGTAACTTTTCATTGGTTTCCCCAGCTGTCCATCACCAAATCAGCTCTCTGATTGGTGCCAGTAGCTCACAGGAGAAGCCCCGGGAGACAGGACAGCCCCCTCCATTCCTGGACCACATGGAGCTTTCCCTGAGGGAAAGCCAACCCTCCCCCCGAGCACGTGAAACCAACACACAAGGAGTCCGTGAGGAACCTGCGGTTGGGATGGACCTCAGTGGGCCCCATTAATGCTTTGAGGCATTTTGGGTTTTTCTTCTGACTTGGACTCCTCTCAGGCCCTGACGTTCAAGGGCTCAGCACCAAATGCATCATGGGGCTCATTGGGATCGAGCAAGTCCTGACAAAACCATGGCTCTGCCTTGATTTCCCTCTGCTTTGGTGAAGTTAATGAGGATGTTTTTTTCTACAGTAATGGAGAAATATTTCAAAGAGCTTCTTAGAAATAAGTGTTCCTATTTCACAACATGTCTTTTATTACTGTTTCTCTTTAGAGAGGAGTTGATTGCAGAGTTCTGTGAATAATACTGATCCAGGGTCTCTCCTCAGGAGGTCTGGCCTGCTCAGAGAAGCTGTGCCCTGAGGTCTGACCCAGTGTGGTCAACCTTGCTCCACATTGCCCCACCCCATCCTGTCTGTCCTCACTCACCTGGAACCTTCTTTGGTTGGAGAACAGGCTGCACTCAAGCAAACAGGAGTTTTCTTCCTTTACTCTTTTTGAAACAATTGAAAACTCCTGAGTTTCCCTACTACAAACAGATACCCTTCTCAAGTGTGTGTCAGATGCCACCATGGAGGTTTTTGTTACCAAGGCAGAGCCATGCAAGAACTGTTTTAGTCTTTTGGACTCCTTGGTTCCACAAGGCCTTGTTGTGTCACCATGGGCTCTTGGTTCTGTGAGTTTCTGTGGTGTCACAATGGATGCTTGGTTCCATGGGGCCCTACAGTGTCACAGCGGTTTTCTTTTTCCCTGTGGCAATGAGCAGCAAACCCCACTGGCAGAGCCAAATATCTGGGAAGAATGAAGAATGGGGACATTTGGAGTGATGATTTTTTTCTTCCCAGGGCACAGTGACGTTGGGTGGGGCCCTGTTGTCCTGGAGATGGCCTACCCATGGAAGGTGGAAGAGACAACAACCTCTACCCATGGAACTACAACAGCAGAGAGGTCAGGGTGAAGGCTGGGCTTGAAAGACTGTTACCAGCACAGGAAACATCAATCTGAGAGGAAAGATGTGTTCTAATGTCTTTTCAAATCATTTGATAGGTGAAGGCATGAGTGTTAAGGTCTGTGAAATGGGTCGTAATGTTTCTACTGACTTTGGGCAGCAGGTTTGTTATTGGGCCTAGACAATTTGGCTCCTGAAACACACAAGGGTCTGCATAAGCATGAAAATCAGAACTGTGGGGGAAATGCCAGGTTCAAGAAGGAATGTGGGGCAGGCGGGTCGGGAAGGCTGTACCTTCCTAGTACCTCGGGCAATGGGGAAAAGCAGAGAGCATCATGCAGCCAGGAGTTTAGGATAAAAGTAATCTGCACTCTCTGAAACCTCGATAGAGAAAATCCCATGGGTGTGTCCACAAGGGGGTAGGACTCTTCATGGAGGGCGAGGGGGGGAGTGCTGGTGTATCATGCTGTGTCTACAAAGCATCAGAACTACTTGGGAGGGGGACTGAAGTACCAAGTTTTGTCCACAAATGGTGCAGTACTGCTCAGGGGAGGGGCTGCAGTAGAGGGTTGTGTCTACAAAGGGGCAGCACTGCTCGGAAGGGGGGGATTGTAGTACCATACTTTGTCCACAAGCGGCAACACTACTCAGGGGGAAGGCTGCAGTACAGGGTTTTGTCCAGAAGGGGACAGCAGTGTTCGGGTGGCATGGCTGCAATACAATGCTGTGTGCACAAGAGCACAGCAGTGCTCAAGGAGGGGGCTACAGTACCACGATATGTCCACAGATTGGCAGCACTGCTTGGGGGGAAGGCTGCAGTACCAGTCTGTGTCCAAATTTAGGCACCACTACTTGGGATAGGGGGGTGCTGAAGTACTGGGTTTTGTCCACACAGGGGCAGTACTGAACTGGGGGGAGGCTACAGTAATAGGCTTTGTTTACAAGGGGACAGCACTGCTCGGTGTCAGGGGCAGCTGCAGTACCGGTATGTGTCCACATGTGGGCATCACTGCTTGGAAGGTGGGGGCTGCAGTACCATGCTGTGTTCACAATGGGGAAGCACTGCTTAGGGAAGGGAGGGACTGCAGTTCCATGTTGTGTCCACAAGGGGGCAGCACTGCTCGTGGAAAGGGGGCGGGGGGGAGGGGACTGCAGTGCTGACTTCTATGCACAAGGGGACAGCACTGCTTGGAGGGGGACATTGCTGCGGAATGGTGTGGGCGGCAGTACAATGTTCTCTCCACAAAGGGGCAGCACTGCTCTGGGGGGAAGGGGGGAGGGGAAGCAGTATCAGACTGTGTCCAGAAGGGTGCAACACTGTTCAGGTGCAGTGGAAGCTGCTGTACTGGATTGTGTCCACAAGAGGGCAACACTCCTCTGGTGGAGGGGCTCCAGTACCATGCTGTGTCCACAAGGGGACAGCATTGCACAGAGTGGGGGGCTCCTGTACCAGGTTGTGTCTGCAAAGGGGCAGCATTGCTTGTGAATTGCAGGGAGTGCAGTATCATGCTGTATCCACAAGGGGACAGCACTGCTGGGAGAGGGGGCTGCAGTACTGGACTGTGTTGAAAAGGGGGCAGCAATGCTCAGAGGAGGAGTGGCTGTAGTATCATGCTGTGTCCACAAGGAGCAGCACTGTTCACGGGGAGGGGCTGCAGTATTGGACTGTTTTCCAAAGGGGTCAGCACAGCTCGTGGAGTGGGGGACCTGCAGTACAGGGCTGTGTCCACAAAGGGGCAGGACTGCTCGGGGGGGAGGGCTTCAGTACCAGGTTGTGTCCACAAGGGGAAACACTACTTGAAATGGGGGGCTGTAGTACCCAGCTATGACCAGAAGGAGGCAGCACTGCTCAAGGAGGGCAGAGGTTGAAGTACCATGCTGTGTCAAAATGGGGGAATCCCTGCTCGCGGGGAGGGCTGCAGTAACGGGCTATGCCCACAAAGGGACTGCACAGCTCAGTGGGTGTGATCGCTGCAATATCAGATATTTGTCCACAAGGGGTGTTCGGGGTTGAGTGTTTTTCTGTTACTGTGTCAATTGTAAGAATTTTTCCCATTATCATGCCAATGGAGCTGGCCAGGTTACACCCAGGGTCCCTGATGGGTCCAGACAAAGGGGGTGAGTGGGGACGGCCCCCGGAGGGGCCTCTGAGGCTTCCAGGAGGGCACTCGCGTTTCCAGCGAGCTGGGAGGAGGACGCCTGGGATCGTTCAGCCACGCGGCCGAGCACAGCAGAGCCAGACCCTCTGCGATCACCTGCCCTGCATCTGCCCCGTTTCCAGCCTCCTGCCTCTGCGGACACAGCTGATCCCCCGGACACACACGGTGAGCGAGGAGCCGCCGCCCTCGGTGAGGGTGAGCCCGTTCCTGCCCGAGACCTGCGTGGCCGCTGCTGCCCCTCCCCCCTCCCTCCTGCCTTCGTTCCCGTCTGCCCTCTGGCAAATCCGGGCTCTGGACTAAGTACAGAGACAGCGTGCTTGCATCTAAAGGGACTGACACCGAGTTATCTATTTCGTTCTGTTAGCAATTTTAACTGTTATTGTTTTCTGTTTGTATAGTTAGATATATTAGTAAAAGAGCTGTTATTCCCACCCCCCCTTATCTCTGCCTCAGAGTCCTTGATTCAAACAATCGTAATACTTGGGGGAGGGGAGTGGAACCAAAGTCTCTATTCCAAAAAGGGAAACTTCTGCCCCTACTGGCAGACACCTGTCCTTTCAAACCAGGACAAGGGGGCAGAACTGTTCAGAAGGAGAGGACTGCAGTACCATGCTGTGTCCACAAGGGGCATCACTGCTGCAGGAGGGCATGGCCTGCACTAACATGCTGTGTCCACAAGGGGGCAGCATTGCTTAGAATTAAGAGACTGCAGTACTATGCTGTGCCCACAAGGGGGCAGCACTGCTGCAGGCAGGGGGAGGCTGAAGTACCATGCTGTGTCCAAAAGGGGCAGCCCTGCTCAGAGGTGGGGGCTGCAGTACTAAGCTGTGCCCACAGGGGGAAGCTCTGCTCAGAGTGGGGGGTGAGGGCAGTATCGGATTGTGTCCACAATGGGGCAGCACTTCTCAGAAGGGGGCTGAAGTACCATGCTGTTCTCAAGGGGGAAACACTGGTGGAAAGAGGGGGGCTGCAGCAATACCTTGTGTCCAGAATGGGGTAGCACTACTTGGCAAAAGGGGAGCTGCAGTGCTATGCTGAGTCCACAAGGTGGCAGCACTGCTGGGAGTTGAGGGTTGCAGCCCTCCCAAGTGCCTCCCTGGATCCCCAAGATCTCCCACAGTGACTGATTTTTTTCTCATTGTTCCTTAGTGTCCCTCAGAGTGACCACCCAGCTCCCCCAAGTGTCCTCCAGACCCTCAAGTTCTTTCTAAATTCCCTCCCCAGACCTCAAACTGCCCCAGAAATGTCTCCAGTGACCCAAAGTGGCCCTGTCTGAGAAAATGATTAGAAAAAATATGAATGGACTATAAAAAGGACTAATAAACATGAAGTGGAAGAAATGAATAGCCAATATTGGTCAGTTAATTAATAAAGGGAATTGTGTTACTTAGAACCAATGAATCAAAGTTAATTTTGGTTGCTAAAATTGATCGATTTTTTATATAAATGTAAAAATAGAATAATAAAATAATAGAATAATATAGTAACAAAAAAGAAAAGTAATATTATACTTATAACTATTATTATCACTTTTAATTATAGATTATTTTTATAAATTGTATTTACAAAGAAAAATAATTTTGTTTAAATGTTTTGGGATTTCAGTCCTACTTGCCCAATTTCAGACACGGTGAGGTTCAGTGTGAGAAGCAGTTTGTCCATATAGAGTCAGCTGCAAGAAGCTCATTCTTGGTCTGTGCCCAAACCTCCTAAGGAGACATTCAGCACTGAGATAACTTAAGGAATGCTTAAGCCACCTCTAGCCTGAACTGAACAATTAAAATAATATGCCCTTGATTTAAACAAAAATTAGTGAGGTGCACCTTGAAATCTTCTTCCTAGACAGTACTCCACGCTGACTCCAATTGGTTGCACAAGCCCTGGAGACTTGAAGACAAATGAAGGAAGACAAAGAGATCCTGAAATCTTTCTGTTTTTTAATGAGCTCCACTTTGAGGAGATTTGGGGCTGAGTCCAGTACCCCCAGGCATTGAGAGAAGGTTGAAGAAGCTGTTCAAGGAAGCAGAAGCAAAACTCCAAGTTACTTGGAGCATCATGGCCTCACTGAGGGCAGGGACTGCCAAAGGCTTCCCAGGGACTGGTGAGAGCAGATCCTTGAGGGCAGGATTGCAGGAGACAAAGGCTGTGAGCAGGAACTGCAATGCTGAGCAAGGCCTGGGCTGGTTGGAGACAGCAGAAAGGCCAAGGCCTGAGCCCAGGCCTGGCCCAGCAGGGCCTGTCCCTCACGGGTGGCTCAGGGCTGTTCCTGGGGCACTGGGATGGGAGGGGCAGCAAGGACAAATGGCATCACCCTGCAAACCCTGCCAGCCTGCTCAGGGAGGGCCGAGGCAGCAGCAAAGTGCAGCCCCTGCAGGGAAAGTTCCTCCTGTGGGGCTCCAGAGGCACTGCCCAGCCCAGGGCACAAAGGCCTGGGTGCCTCTGGCCCTGCCAGCCGTGCCCAGCCCGTGGCCATCTCTCTTTCTGTGGGCCCCTGCCCCTGGTTAAAAGCAGCTTGGCTGCAGCTGGCTGAAGAAGAATTCCCCCTCCCTCCCCTCCCTCCCTCCCCCTCCCTCCCTCCCTCCCTCCCTCCCTCCCCCTCCCTCCCTCCCTCCCTCCCTCCCTCCCTCCCTCCCTCCCTCCCTCCCTCCCTCCCTCCCTCCCTCCCTCCCTCCCTCCCTCCCTCCCTCCCTCCCTCCCTCCCTCCCTCCCTCCCTCCCTCTGTCTTCGCCCTGTGCCAGCAAAGGGAAGAACCTCTGCTGCCCAGCTGGGCCCCAGCTTTGGGCTCACCTGCTATGCAGGTGTAGAAGGTGTCCTGGAGGATGGTGCTGCAGCCAAAGTTGATGAGCTTCGCCTCATCGGTGCCCAGGTCGACAAGGACATTCTCGGCCTTGATGTTGCGGTGCAGGACACTGGCACTGGTGCAGTGCAGCACGGCCAGCAGCACCTGGAGGAATAGCCCCCGCACCATGGGCTCTGGCAGGGACCTGCCCGCCTCCAGCAAGTGCCACAGGTCCTGGCAGCGCTCCGGATGCTCCATGACCAGCGTGAAGATGTCAGGCAGCTCAAACCACTCCAGGAGCCGCATGAAGCTGCGCAAGCCAGGGCATGACACCATCCAGTTGAGCACCAGCTCCGGGGGCACAAGGGCACAAGGGCACCATTGTGCTGCAGGGGGACTGCAATGCTGTCAGAGAGGCTGATGCTGCGCCGCACCTTTGGCACCCCCTGCCCAGCCCTGCTGCAGCTCGCCACTGCCTGGCCCAGGATGCTGAGGGGTCCCTGCTCCCTCCCTGCTCCCTCCCCGCTCCCTCCACGCTAGCTCCCCGGCTGCCACCCACCCTGCCAGACCTGCCTTCGGCCCATCTGGCACACCCCGCCGGCTGCTCCCACTGGCCCTGATCACTCACTAGTGGGGCCCACTGCCAGATGCCATCCCGGGCCACTCGCTTGATGGCCGCCTGCAAGCCAAGGTGAGTGGCGGGCTCAACTCGCCGCCCGCCATCCCCCTCCCCGCTCCCAGCCAGCCCCGTCTCTTAATGGGGTGCCGTCGGCGAGCCGGGTCCCAGCGTAAATGCTGCCGCAGCCGCTGCTCCCCAGCAGTGAGCCCTCCCAGTAGAGCTGCTCCAGGGGAGGCTTCTCTGCCTGTGTGGACTGCACTGTACCCCTGGGATTCTGCCTGGGGCACCCACCCACCCCGGGCTCCGGCCGCTTGGGGACAGCGGTCGAGCTGACAGGTGGCGGGGCTTGCACCGGGAAAGCTGCTGGCCACGGGGCGGGAGCCGAGTGGCTGTGGGGCAGCTGCAGGCGGAGCTGCGGAGGGGCCTTATTTAGGGCCGGGGTCGGGCGGAGCTGCTCTAGCACCAGTGCCACCAGAGTGAAGAGCTCTGCTAGAGGCTCTGCAAAAGGCGCTGCAGCCAGAATGGACAGAGCCCCGTGCAGGCAGCACAGCAGCAGGCCCGGCAGGGCTGGGCAGGGGGCCGGCTTGCCCATGGGCATCTTGCGGGGCACGGCATGAGCTGGGCTGGGAGAGGAGGAACACAGACAGGACGCGATGGGAGCAGAGGGAGTGTCAAAGGGACAAGGGGATGGAGAGTGAGCGGAAAGTTGAGCGGGAACCCGATCTGCTGCGGAGCCGCCGGAGTGTGAGGCCATTCTTCTGTGGCCTCTGCGAACCCAACGGAGGTTCGTTCCACACCCCATGGAACGAAATGAACAAAGAAACAAACAAACAAAACAAACAAAAAAGAGCGAATTTCTATTACGGAAAGAACCAAATAAAGCAGTGTAAGAATAAAGAAGACTGTTGGCTTGTGGCTTTCTTCTTTGTGTGAGACAAAGCATTTCGTAGGGAAGAATCGCCTCTTCTGAGTTTTGCTGGTGTGGACAGGAGCGGAGCATTGAAATGTCAAGTAGAAAAGAGAAACCGTGTCACTATTGTCATCTCTTTTCATTCTCTGTTGGAACAGTAGCAGGTTGTCAAAAGACATGGTCTGCAACATGGAACTTGGTGCCAAGTTTCTTTTTCTGCCAGAGGATGAGGAGGGGAGGTATCCTAGAATCACGGAGTCATGGCATGCTTTGACTTGGAAGGGACCTGGAAGATCACATTGCTGCAACCCCCGTGCTGTGCCTGGGGACCCCTTGTACCAGACCGACTTGTCCTGAGCTCCATCCAGCCTGGCCTCGTACACTGTCAGGGGTGGGGCATGCACAGCTTCTCTAGGCAACCTGTTCCAGAAAAGTCTTTTTTTCTGCATCTCTCATCTAAGTCTACTCTCTTTCAATTTGGATCCATTCTCCCCTGTGCTCTCTCTGCCTGCCCTTATACAAAGTCCCTGTCCAGCTTTCTTGTAGGTTGCCATCAGGTACTGGAAGGCCGCAGTTGGGCCAAGCCTAAGCCTAAGTCTCTTTTGCAGGCTGAAGAAGCCCAGCTGTGCCAGGCCTTCCTTGCTGGAGAGCTGCTCCAGCCCTCGCAGCCCCTTGGTGTCCCTGTTGGGCTCCTGCTCCGGCGTGTCCCTGTCCTTCCCGGCCGTGCAGGGTTGTTGATGCAGAGTCAGATGAAGCTTCAGAGTGTGCACAGAGCATGCCACATTCCATGAACTCCTTGCCTTCATCTGAGTTGTTGATAGGGAATGAGAAATTATAGATCACGTCAAAGGGACAAAGTGAGTGAGGTGAACACACAGCTTTACAATCAACCCATCTAATGGGTGGTCACTAGACAGTGGCTCAGCTCCCACCTTCCCTTTTTGTGAGGCTGAGCCCTGATGGCCCTTCCCCTTGTCCTCCTCCCTGGCAGTGACCCTGGGGGCAGCGCTGCTCAGCTGCCCCTGCCTGGGCTCCTTGGCCAAGGCCCCCTGAGCTGGCCCGGAGCCCAGACCTCCATCCCCGATGCCGGGGCTCCACACAGAAGTGTCCATGCCAAACAGGTCAGCGAGTTTCCCTGGGAACAGAGGCACCCAGGCTGGGTGGGACTGTAGATCTGCTGGAAGGTGTCTGCAGAGACACTGGACAGGATGGATCATGGGCTGAGGCCACCTGTATGAGGTTCAACAAGGTGAAGTGCCCCATCCTGCACTTCAGCCACAACAACCATGAGAGGCTACAGGCTGGGGGCAGAGTGGTTGGAAAGCCACCCAGCTCAAAAGGTCATGGGGGTGCTGGTTGGCAGTGGCTGAACATGAGCCAGAGGGTACCCAGGTGGTCAAGAAGGCCAAGAGCATCCTGTCCTGGGATATGCTTTAGTGGTGGCCTTCACAGTGTTAGCAGCCTCCGGTTATTAGGGAGATTCTCTGGTCTTAAGGGGTTTTCCAATGGAAACAGTTCTGCAGCTCTAAACCTCCATTCCTTGTTTTGAAGGATGCAGTCCCAAATAGACCTGCATTTGTGTTTTTAAGGAATTTAGCATCTCCCTTTCCTTGAAAGTAAAGGGAACCAGGCTTTAAATGCTCTTGAAACACTTTCATTCCTTGATCTTCAGCTGTGCATTTGAACTGAGGTGCTTTTGTATGGAAAGCTTGGGCCATGAGATAAATGCAGGCAATTTAGTTGCAATGGCACTTGCTTTATCTGCTTTTCTGCTTCCTTTCCCTATGGGTAGCAAATTTGGGAGTATTTGTCTTGTGCTTTGAGTTCTGGCTCAGACTTGCTCACAGATGTGTTGTAAAATCTTATCTACTCCTTTCTCCTGAAACAATCTTGCCGACTGGTGGGAATTCCTAGAGACAAGGCTTTCAAACCAGTCCCCAGTATGATTAGCCCAATGTCCCTGCTTAAATCAATGTATGCTTGTATTAGAAAGAGTGAATTCTATTCTAACTCCCCTGCCCCCTCCCCTTTTTTTTAGTAGCTCTTTGGGCAAGTCCAGTATGCCACTTCAAGTCTTTGTTATCAAATATGTGAAGCGGTGTTGCTGCAATAGCAGCACCCTGAGTTCAGTGGGAGCAACTCCAGAGCACTGGGTGCCACAGCAGTGGGCACGGTGAGAGACTTGCCTCCACTGCCATGGTCATCCAGCCACAGGGAGAGCAGCTGCTGGGGCTGCCCCCATTCTGCCGAGAGCAGTCTGCCCCCAACACGTGGACTGTGTGGCCATGATTTTGGCAGAATGTGGAAAATGCATTGTTTGAAGGTACTTTTACATTGTCTAATATCACCTGACTGGAGAGTTTGATAAGCTGGATGCCCTGTGGGCATGGTCATGGCAGGGATGGGTGGCTGTCACTTGTACTGGCAGTGTCATTTTTCCAGGCAGGCTCCTAATACAGCTGTGGGGGAATGCAGCAGCAGCTGAATCAGGCCCAGGAAGCAGCAGCAGCAGAACATTGAGGAGACCCTCATTTGCAAAGAGCCCCTCACCCCCTTTGCTCTCCCATGGCAGCACAAGGTGATTCCACTGCAGGTGCAGGGCTGTAGCAGACTGGAGACTCCTTCAGCCAGGACTTGCTGCAATCTCGTTCCTGCAGCTGTGCTGGGAGGATGTTGGCTGCAGCAGGGGTGTCCATGCCCAGGAATGCTGCTTGGCTCAGGGAGGCAGAGTATGCACAAAAGCTGCATTCAAAGCACTTATCGTGAGCCCCTGAGCCACTGGCAAGTGCAGCAGCTCTTCTTCATTCTGTGCAAGTGAGAGCCCAGCCTTGGAGCCTGTTCCTGGGAACAGGGAAACACTCTGAGGATGGTTCTGAATTTTTAGGGACAGTCAGAATGAGAATCGTTTTGAGGCTGGTGTTGCAGTGTTGGGTTTGGGTGTGTCTTCAGGAAAGAAAGCAGGAATGAACCCCTGCCACAACGAAGGAGAACCTTTTGTATGGCAAATTTCCACCCTACAGACACACTGATCATACTGGCCCACTAAATACTGGAGGCATCGAATGAAGAGTGAAAAGCTTCTTTGAGGAGATAGGAGAGATGAGTCTTGAAGAAATAATTTTGCTGATGTGGGAAAAGGGATCAGACCCACTGGTCCCTTGGCTCATGCTCAGTTCTGCAAAATCAAGCATGATTACTTTTAACCACTCTGTTGGAGAGTATTTCAGAAGAACCTGCCCCATGTAAGAAAATTTTGAATTGTCAGGAAGTGCCAAGATCAGAAATATTTTGAGACAAATCCTGTTTATGTTGGGTTTCAGTGTCTCTGCAATAAAGAAAGCAGGGAATAAACCCCTGAAGCAATGAAGCAGAGCAAAGGTGGAACATTTGGATGGTCAGTTTGTTCCCTAATGATATTGGCCAACTGAATTCAGGGGTCATATCCTGGGGGGTGCAAAGCTTCTTTTACTTCCAACACCTGGTTGTGTCCCAGCACTTTATTTGTTGTGAAGAGAAATAAACAGAATCCCCAACCAACAAGCTGCAGCCCAGAACTGAGTGGGAATGACAGAAATGAAGGCCTTTGAAAAGTAGCTTTGGAAAGCATCAACTTCCTAGACAGTGTCAAACCCTCAGGCCTGGCTAGGCACAGGGCTGGCTGCCCTTGGGAAGGGAAGGCAAAGGGATGGAGTTGGGGTGGGGGTTCTGTGGCCATGGAAACAAGAGAACCAGGGGTGAGTGCGTCACAAAGGGGCAGCCCCGCTCTGGAGCTGGGAAGGTTATGGGTGACACTGACACAGCGGCTGGAGACACAGCAGGAGACACGTCTGGCTCTGCTGTCTGTGCCCACTGCTGGCCATTGGAGTCACCCCACCTTGTTCTAAGGCTGGGGACCAGCTCCTGTCACTGTCCATCCCCGACAGTTCCCAAATTCAACCCCAGATACTTCTATGAGACACAAGCAGAGGTTCAAACTTGGATTCTACTGGAAAAGGAAAGGCCACAGAAGGAAAAGGTGAGGATAGAAAGGACCTGAAAGGCCTGACCCAAATGGAGAAAAATCCCACCAGCGTTCAGGGAAAATTGGCCCATGGTGGTCAGTACTGGCCCTGTGTCAGAGTTGGTGGCTGACAGCTACAGGTGATCCTGCAAGGACGCCCATGGCATCGCAACATTCTGTCATTAGTTTATGCTGCTTTCTCCTTTTTGATAGCAGCCAAATCACTCATACTGTCAGCCAGGACAGGGACTGTGGCCACAGATGACCATAAATTGGAAATGGTCAGAAGATGCAAGTCCTGTTTCTTTCTTTGCCATCAGTGTTGGGTTGTCTCTGTATGCTCCAGAAGTCAAGCAAATAACGACAAAGACTTCCAGAGCTAGTAGCTAAAGAAGCGATTTATTGAAAAAGCGAACTACATTTATAGTGTGGTTCACAAGCTGCAAACAGAATAGCAGTCCATTGGACAATAGAAGAAAACAAACCCTGTCACATAGTGTGAGAACTGTTTCTCAACCAACACCTGGTGCTTTATCGTTATTATTAATTCCTTTCTATTTTTCAGCAGCATGCCTTGAAATGTAGTACCCCATGTATGCATTGTAACCCATAACACAGCTCTGGATGGACAGTGAAAATGAGAGGAAAATTCATAATTCTGTAGGTCCCGGTGGATGCAGACTGTGAAGGTGAAGACACCCTCTAAGTCTAAAGCAGAAAAAGGAACTTTTCTCTCTTAAGTGAACTGAAATGATTATTTGAGTGGATAACTGACTGAAGTGTTCTCTGTATGTGGTTGGTAAGTGACCTGTTTTGAAAAGACAGGTGTCTGCCAGTAAAGGCAGAAGTTTTCCTTTGAAATAGAGACTTTAATTGCACTTCCCCCAAGTATTATAATTGTTTGAATCAAGGACTCTGAGGCAGAGATAAGGGGGTAGGAATAACAGCTCTTTTACTATTATATCAAACCGTACAAGCAGAAAACAACAGCAGTTGTTAAAATTGCTAACAGAACAGAATAGATAACTTGATGTCAGTCCCTTTAGATGCAAGCACACTGTTTCTGTGCTTAGTCCACAGCCCAGAGCTGCCGAGGGCAGGTGGGAGCAGAGGCGGGAGGGGGCGACAGCGGCCACGCCGGTCTCGGGCGAGAACGGGCTGGAGCGGCGGCTCCTCGCTCACCGTTTGTGTCCGGGTGATCAGCTGTGTCCGCAGAGGCAGGAGGCTGGAATGGGGCAGATGCAGGGCAGGTGATCACAGAGGGTCTGGCTCTCCTGTGTTCCACCGTGTGGGCTGCAGACAGGGTGTCCTGCTCCGAGCTCGCCGGAAACATGGGTCCCCTCTGGAAGACCGAGAGGCCCCTCCAGGAGCTGTTCCCACCGACCCCTTATGTCTAGAGTCATCAGAGATCCTGGGTGTAACCCGGCCAGCTCCATTGGCATGATAATGGGAAAAATTCTTTAAATTGACACAGTAATAGAAAAACACTCAACCCCCAACAGTAAGAAATGTGGACTGAAGGGAAGAGGGAATAATCTAGAAATCTTATTCTGAATTATTTTTTGTGTGTGTTATCAATAAATTTCTTCTTGTACTTTGGTTTTAAGTTTTAAGCCTGTGTTGTCTTTACTCCTAAATCCTATCTCTAAAGGAAATTAAACATTTGAAATTGGCAAACCCTCTAGTCACACTCTGACAGCAGTATTTGAGTAAGATAGTAAAAGATTTTAAAGTTCAGCAATAGAACATGTTATAGTTAGTTCGAAGTTTAAGATGTATTAATGTAGGTTTGTGAAGTGTTATATGATTGATTGAAAAATGACACATTGTGGCAAAGCCATGAGAAGAGAAGCAATTAATGATTGGTGTAAAAAGACGCTAGTGAACTTCATAGAAGTATTTGGCTAAAAAACTAACATAATGCATTGAAGCTAAGAAATAGGTGGCTTCTGATATTATGGCCTTGGATGTGAACCTTTAATGTCTTACTCTTCTATGAGACTGATGCAATAAAGCAATAAACCATCTTTTATGATGTCTCTCAGTTACCCTGTCTTTTGAAATGTTAATCTCCTGATAGGAAATTTTTGGACATCAGACCTACCCTTTGAAATCAATGGGGATAAAAGGAAACCAGGTCTACCATATTAAAAATCAAATGGGATGTAGGGATCAAAGGTCTACCCTATTGAAATCAATGGGGATTTAGGGAAACCTCGTCTACCCATTAAAGCCAATGTGGATTTGGGGCTAAAATGAGATTTGGGTAAATCTGGCAGAAATCTTGGGCTGAATTCTGTGAATTTCCGCTCCAGGATTGCAGTGTTAATGCTCTAAAAATCCTGGATGAATTCCTGCAAGCCAGTCCTGAATCCCTGAACCCACACATGTGGCCTGTGCTGAAACTGTGCCTCCAAGTAAGCCCAAAAAATCTGTTTTCAGCCCAATATCTGAGAATTCTAAGGCCAAAATTGGGATTTTTAGCAATGTAACTTTGGGGACATTGCGTCTACCCATTGAAGTCAATGGGGATTGAGGGACACCAGGTTTTGCTAGGAATAGGACTTGATCGGGAATGGTTACTAGTTGAACTGGGAACACTGGGAAGAGCTAAGAGGGAGCACTGGGGGAGGAACTGGAACCACTGGGGGGAAACTGGAAGTACTAGAAAGGAGAAAAGGGGGAAAATGGGTAAACTGTGAGCACTGGGAGAACTGGGAGGGCAAACAAGTCAAACTGGGAGCTATTCCTTGGAGCACTGGGAGCAGCTAAGGGAGTCACTGGGGTTACTGGGAGCACTGGGGCACGACTGGGACTACTGAGAGATTAGTGACAATAATTTGGGATAAACAGGACACCTAGTCTACCCTATTGAAGTCAGAAGGTATTTGGAGAAACACAGTCTACATAATGAAGACAATGCAGATTTTAGGGACACCAGGTCTACCCAATCAAAGCAATGAGGGATTTTGGGACACTAATTTTGGGGGAGCCCAGGAGTGTTGGATTATCCAGGTGTCCAAGGGTTACCCAGGTGTATCCAGATGACTTGTGGGGCGATCCAGGATATTTTTGGACAGTACCCAGGTGTAACCAGGTGATTTTTTGGGGATACTCGAGTGATTTTTGGGAGTACCGTGGGATACTCAGGTCATTTTTGGGGATATCTAGGTGATTTTTGGATCACTCAAGTGTCCTAACTCACCATTATGGCCCAGGAGAAGATGACGGCCACTGTTGCATCCTCCCAGTCAATGTGGACAAAGATGACCCTCGGTAGGGGAGCACCCTATGTTCAGAGGGCACTTCAAAACTCCAGGTCAGGGCCCCAGGGGTAGGAGGGAACCCCATATTACCTTGGGAGAGGATGCAGCACAAGTACACCAAGGCACTTTGGTCTGTGGGATCAGTGAAGATGATGTTCTGCACCATCTGGAGGGTAAAGGGGCACCCCAAAATCTCAGGGGAACAGTGGGGTCACCCAAATTGATGCTTGGAAAAGCTTTATAACCCACAAAGTTATAGGTATGTATTTTATTCAGCGCTGAGGTGCAGGGGGGATAGCTCCTCCAAAAACAGGCAGAGCTTCGGCAACCTGTTCCTCTCTTTTTATTCTCTACAAACTAGGATTGCACAATGCACCTGATACATATTCATGTCCTAACCCTGCCTGTCCCTGCTTCATATTAAAATTAGCCCCACACCTCTTTGTGGCTGCGCACTGCTCCTTGTTGGTTGTTCTGGTGGTCATCTGGGGTTCCTTGGGATGAAGTAAACAGTCGTCCTCTCAGTTGAATGTTTCACCTTGCCCTCTTAATGTGTGCTTATTAGTCTTTAGTTGCTTTTCAGACCTTGATACCAGTCTTTGCTGGCTCAGGGGTCTAAGGAATCACCATTATCTAGAAGAGATGTCACTCTTCCACCCCATTTATGCAATCTTGGCCCTCTATGTTATCTTGTAGCCTTGCTCTGTCCTCGTGTTTCTGCAAAGACAGAGAAAGTGAAGCATTCATAGAATCTTGTCAGCCCCGTATTAGTTAAAGCATCCTCCTTATTTTTACACTTAACTATTTAATTTTAATTTTAATTCCCCCTGTTTCAGTGTCACCATGGCTCCTTGGTTTTACAGGGCTCAAAGCATCATCTTTGACCATTGGTTTCATAGGGATTCTGAGTTTCACAATGGTCCTCCTGATTCCATGAGGCACCAGAGTGTCATAATGGTCTCTTTGATTCCATGAGGCTCCTCAGTGTAACCATGGTGTCCTTGGACCTGCATTGTCACAACTGACCCATGGTTCCATGAGGTTCTGCAGTGTCACCATGGTCACTGTCAGAGGCTGGATGAGATCAGTGTCCCAGACACCTTGGGATGAGCTGTCAGTCAGTCACACAGTGGGCTGGTGCTGACCCAGGCTCTGATTGTCCGAGCAATCACAAGTCCCACCTGGGGGGAGGACCACAAAGGCCCAGGGGCTTAAAAAACACAGACCATAGACTCAGCCTATGGTCTTTACCCTTCCTTCTGCTCCTGTGGTCTGTGTCACACCAAAGGAAATGCTCCACACCCAACCCTGGAGTCCCAGCCCAGCTCCTGAGTGACCAAATGACTGGGGACTTCCCAGGGGAAGGACCCAGGAAGACCAAGGAGAATTTAGAACAGACCACTAGGTAAGAACACATCTTGACCCTACCTACCCTTGGAATTTTGAACTGAACACTGCTGGAATCCAGGAGCTGCTAGCAGTGTGTGTGCTTCTCTATAACTATTTTGTCTTTGTGTCTTCTATTTCTTGTGTTTCTGTCCTCTTCCAAATTTTGAGTAACTTGGGGAGGGGGATTGATAGGCAGGGCCATTGGCTGCTGAGGTCCTGCCTGCTTCCCCCTCCACTCAGAATGGCCAGACTGGCCCATGGTGTGGCTAGAATGCTGCCCCGATGAGTTTCTCCAGAAATCACAAGGCAAGGGGGAAGGGTAGCCATGAGTGCAGCCTCTGAGTTCTAGTCTGGCTGTCGAGATCCTGCCCCCTCCCAGAGCAGCCCCTGCCCTTCTGGCCTTGGCCCCTGCTACCCTGGCCCAGGTCCCTAGCACAGCCACAAAAAAGTTCCCATTGTAAAGTATCTCTGGGCTGTGGCCCAGGAGAGATCACTTCTGCAGGATCAGGCAAAATATTAACTCTTTCACTGACAGAATGAGACTTGCAGACCCTTTGTTCTCTCTCCTGAGTGGAAGAACGGGACCAAGGTGAAGATAGGCACAGAAACAGCATGAAAATACCAAGGTCAGACAAAAGGAAGAGTCAGGTTTCCGATGACAGAAGGAGGTGAGTCGTGGACTGAAATTTCTCTGGTTTTAAGCCATGGAGAAGAGACTCTTGTTTCCATATAACTCATAAAAAATGCATTATGGGGAGGATGAATTGTTGTAACAGTAGACATGAGCAGAGGCATTTGTACTAAAGAAAGCAGATGTTGAAATGACTGTGATCCCATGAGAAATTTGAATAGAGAGGAGAGACATGAAGATCCCTGCTGTCCCCCAGGGAAGAGAAGAAGAAAGAACTCTGTTTTCAAAGATGAAAAGAGCTTTTGTTTTAACTATTATAATCTTTAAAGTGTACCCCATAACTTGATATCGTCTTCACAGTTAGATTTGGGATAACTATAAATCAAGGAAGGGATTTCTACAGAGGGATCCAATTTACATTCTCCAGAATGGCTGATTCACTGTGACATAGAGGCCAGGAGAAAACTGTTTTCTTGTGGAGAAATCTCCATAGACTGAAGAGAAGTTCTCCTCACCCAAGTAAATCGGTGAATAGCTGCTTTTAGAGATGGTAAACTGACTGATCTGTTTCTGTACTTTATCAGTGTGAAAGAAAAGAAGTTGTGGGGGGAAGAGTAGTGTTCTGAAAGTTTTATTCTGAGGTGGTTTTTTCTCGTACTTTCTTAGTACCCTTTAAAGTTTGAGCTTGTTTGGCCTTCCTCATAATCCTATATCACAGCAGTAAATGTGCATAAAATTCTAGTGGATGCACTGGCAATTTGTCCAAGGCTAAATCCATGGCAAACTTAAAATTGAACTCTACTTTCTTGAGCTCTTCAGTTCAGGAATTCAGTGACAAAGGCTCATAAATATTTCTTCAAAACACCCAAACAAGGAATGCCCCTGAAAATAATTTAAGTTTTCAATTCTTCTGTGGTAAATTAGACAGATTTCAGAAGCATATTCAAAGTGAATATATTGTATATTATATTGAAAGCATTGCAGAGAGAAGTGTTTTGTCCTTTTAAGTTTTCATATTTATAGATTGATACCAGCAATGTCCAATTCATATTGACCCCCTGCACCTTCTAATGCAGTCTGAATAGATATGAAAAACAGGACACACCATGGCTGACAGTCAATAACACTTTGTCTCCACTCTCCAACATTTCCATCATCCAACCCCTGGAACTCCAGTGGATCAGGAATGGTGTGGCCAGCAGGACCAGGGCAGTGATTCTTCCCCTGTGCTTGGCACTGGTTGGGCAGCACTCGAGTGCTGTGTCCAGTTCTTGTCCCCCAGTTTAGGAAGGACATGGAGGGACTGGAGCATGTCCAGAGAAGGGTAACAAGGCTGGTGAGGGGTCTGGAACACAAGTCCAGTGAGGAGAGGCTGAGAGAACTGAGGATGTTTATCCTGGAGAAAAGGATGCTCAGGGGAGACCTCTCTACAGCTCCCTGACTGGAGAGTCGAGCCAAATAGGACTCAGGCTCTTTTCCCAATGAACAGAAACAGGACAGGAGGACACAGCCTTAGGCTGCACCAGGGGAGGTTTAGGCTGGACATTAGGAAATATTCTTTACAAAGAAGGTGATTGGGCATTGCATTGGACTGCCCAGAGAGGTGGGTGAGTCACTGTCCCTGGAAGTGTTTCAGGAAAGACTGGATGTGGCACTGAGTGTCATGGTCTGGGTAGCAAGGTGGTGTTGGGTCACAGGTTGGACTTGATGTTCTCAAAGGTCTTTTCCAGCCTGGGTGATTCTGGGATGATTGTGACACTGCAGGGCCCTGGGGAAGCAAGGGGCCATTGTGACACTGCAGGACCTCATGGAACTGAGAGGACCATGGTGACACTGTGTACGACATGGCACCACAGAGCCAAGGGGCCACTGTGACACTGTGGGGCTACATGGAAGCAAGGAGTCCATTGTGACACTCTGGTTCCTTGTGGAACCACAGAGGCCACTGTGACACTGCAGGGCCTTGTGGAACCAAGGGGCCACTGTGACACTGTGGGACCAAGGAGAGCCTTGTGGAAGCCTGGGGCCCAATGGAATCAAGGGACCATTTTTCCACTGCAAGGACTCTTGGAACAAAGGGAACAACGGTGACACTGCGGTGCCCCATGGAACCAAGGGTCCCTGTGACACTGCAGCACCAAGGAATTCATGGTGGCACTTGGAGGCCTCATGGAACCAAGAGGCCACTGTGACCTTGCAGGGCCTTGTGGGACCATGCAGAGCATTGTGACAGAGCAGGACCTCGTGTAATGATGGGGCCATTGTGACACTGCAGGGCTCCATGGAACCAAGGGGCCAGTGCTGCTCCTCAGGGGCTGATGGAATGAAGGAAACATGTTTGACACCATGGTGTCCCTTGAGACCAAGAGGCCATTGTGGCACTGTGGGACCAAGGAGAGCATTGCTGCACTGTAAGACCTCATGGAACCAAGGATCCACTGTGACAGTGCAAGCCTGAAGGATCCTGGGACTCTGGGACACCAAGGGGTCCCCTGGAACCAAAGGGACATTGTGACACGGGGAGGCCTCATGGAATCATGGAGACCATTGTGACACCCTAGGGCCTCATGGAATTGTGGTGACACCAAGTTGTCTTGGAGTATGGATCTGCAGGAGGGTAGGAAGGCTCTGCAGAGGGGCCTGGACAGGCTGGTTCCAGGGTCCAAATCCACCATGGTGAGGTTTAACAAGACCAAGTGCCAGGTCCTGCACTTTGGCCGCAACAACCCCTGTAGCTTTACAGGCTGGGGACAGAGTGGCTGGACAGCAGCCAGGCAGAAAGGGACCTGAGGGCACTGATGGACAGCAGGCTGGACATGAACCAGCAGTGTCTCCAGGTGGCCAAGAAGGCCAATAGTACCTGGCCTGGATCAAGAATGGTGTGGCCAGCAGGAGCAGGGCAGTGATTCTTGCCCTGACCTCAGCACTGATTGGAAGCACCTCAAGTTCCTGTCCTGTCCAGGGCCTCTCAATTTAGGAAGAACGTGGAGGGCCTAGAACGTGTCCAGAGAAGGGAAACAAGGCTGGTGAGGGGTCTGGAACACAAGTGCTATGGGAGTGGCTGAGAAAGCTGGGGATGTTTATCCTGGAGAAAAGTAGTCTCAGGAGTGACCTTATCCCTCTCTACAACTTCCTGAAAGGTGGTTGTGGTCAGGTGGGGTTGGTCTTTTTCATCAGGCAACAACTGACAGAATGAGAGGTCTGTCATAAGCTGTGTCAAGGGAAATATAGGTTGGATATTAGGAAAAAGTTTTTACAGAAAGGGTGATAAAGTCCTGGAATGATCTGCACGGGGATTGGTGGAGACACCATCCCTGGATGTGTTTAAAAAAAGACTGGATATGGCACTCGGTGGCATATGAAAGTGTTACGCAGCAGTTGGACCTGATGATCTTGATCTTCCAACCTAGTGATCCTGTGATTCTGTCATTCTGTGAATTCTTTGAGTCTTTCAGCTGAATTCTCTGTTCCTGACCTTTCTCTGGATTCCTGTTGCAGATGGAAGCTGCTGGTGCCATTCTCACCTTTAACCCCTAATTGGAATGCAGACAGATGTTCCCAGGTGTGTTATGCAGGTCTTGCTGAATGTTTGTAATTTTTGTATCCTCATGGCACCAAGGAGACCCTTGTGGAACTGTGGAAACTCATGGAACCAAAAAGTCATTGAGAGATTGGGGTGGGATGGTACCAAGGAGAGCATTGTGATACTGCAGGTCCAAGGACACCATGGTGACACTATGGAAACTCATGGAACCATGGGCACTGTGACACAGCAGGGCCTTGTGGAACCAAGGAGTGGTATGTGACTCATCCAAACCTCATTGAACCAATGTGACACTTCAGAGCCTTGTGGACCAAGGGGACCACAGTGACACTGTGGGGTCCATGGAACCAAGGAGTCATGGTGACACTGTGGAGCCCCGTGGAACAGAGAGGCAACTGTGACACTGCAGGGCTTTGTGGAGCCCAGGGGCTGATGTGACACTGCGTGACCACATGGAGCCAAGGAGAGCATTGTGACACTGAACCTAGTGGAATTGTTGCAAATGATACAAACTTGAAGTTTTTTAATGTAACTTCAGTCAGGGGTTTGTTTGCTTTTGCCCAGGCAGAGGGAAATTGAAGTTTCTCTTGAAAAGACTCTGTTCACTGAGGTTGGGTGAGGCCTGATGAGCTTAGCATCTGCAAATTGGGAGTAACCAGAAGATACGGAGGTAAATAAGCATTAATGACATCATCCCCATTGTAGTTGGAGACACCTGGTCTGGGAAAAGATTGGTAAAAGAACCAATGAATGAAGGCCTAATTCACATCAAAGGGAAAAGGATCAATAAACAACAGGAGATTGAATACTAAGAACTGTGAAATTTAGATCAATTAATTTCTTCAATGAAACCTGAATTTCTTTGGGTTTTGTCTGTATAAATACATCAAAAACCTAGTAAAGAGCCATGTATGATGGAATGATTTTCACTGCACAAGGCAGTCATGTGTGGATGGAATGATTTCTATTGCACATACTGGCCACAGTAACATCCTGGCCAGAATAAAGAAATGCCTAAATTCCCTAACACTGAGGAGATACTGTAGGGGAGTTTCTGTTTTTCATGCAGTTTCAGTGTCAGTCCCACTGAGGTCCATCACCAACACAGGCTCCTCCTGGACTCCTTGGAGGAGAGAATTGGGGGTGCTGATTACACAAAGTTCTCAGACACACCAAGGGAAAAGAAAAACCCATAGCAGGGAGTCCCTGGGCTCTGCTGCTACTGCCAGAGCCTGGCAGGGACCTCAACCCTGCCAGTGTCACCCTGCCCTGCCCCTGCCCAAGGTGCCCCAGGGCCAAAGGGATGGACACAGGGAGCTCTGGGCACAGGAACTCATCCCAGCCCCGCATCCAGGGGGTCCCAGGGGACATTACCCTCTGGAAACTCCAGAAACAGCTGAAGGTGTTTGCTCTCACTGAGTTTATGTCCCCTCACACACACACACAATTTCAGGACTGTGGAATGTCCCTGCACTGCAAACACAGACTCCTGATCCGGTCACTTGATGTCCTTCCAAGCAGGGAAGAGCAACCTCTGTGACCTGGGGTGAGAGGCCACTGCTGGAAGTGGCAATGGCTTTGTAGGGGCACTGCTGGGACAGCCCCACCCTGAACAGTGCCACACTTTGGCTGTCACTGCTGTTCTCCTCTCCAGGGCTCTGTGTTTGGAACATCCTTGAGAGCAAACGGGGAAGGAGATTAAAGCTTTCAGGCCCTGCACTGGGGACATGCCCTTGCATGATGGAAATGCTGTTGCAGAGCCCAGCTCTGTCCCAGCAGTGCCCATGGCCTGTCCCTGCCTGCAGTGCCTGGACAGTCACACAGCAGGACAGGGACTGAGCTTAGAGAGCCCTGAGACATTAAACCAACACAGGGGCTCTAAAGAGAAGCATGGAAGTGAAGGAAGGGGAGGTTATGGAGCAGAAGCCCTGGGGCTGCCAGGCAGGGAGGAGCACTGAGATTCCCTTTTCACCCTAGGTGCGCCTAGAGGCACCAACACTGCAGCTCCAGAGAAGTCAGGGAGGAAAGATATCAGGCAAACACAGCAACACTGAGTTCTTTATTTTGTGTAGGCACATATGTAGTACAATTCCTGGGTTATATAGCCTGCAGTTCACACTAGAAATGTGAATAGCGAACTAAAAAAGGTATAGATGAAAGTTTCACAGTTAACAAATTCTCAAAAATATAATACTTGTGCCAGCAAAAAAACCCCAAAAGACACAGAGTGGGCATTAATGAGTAACACCGGAAGAGCTATACAGGGAAATGAGAGTTTATTCCTTCTGAAAAGTGTTCATGATGATTTTCCTCAGGCCATCCTTGAGCTCCTGGTTCCTCAGGCTGTAGATGAGGGGGTTCAAGACTGGAGGCACCACTGAGTACAGAACTGACACTGCCAGATCCAGGGATGGGGAGGACATGGAGGGGGGCTTCAGATTAGCAAATGTGCCAGTACTGAGGAACAGAGAGAGCACGGCCAGGTGAGGGAGGCAGGTGGAAAAGACTTTGTGCCGTCCCTGCTCAGAGGGGATCCTCAGCACCGCCCTGAAGATCTGCACATACGAGAAAACAATGAACACAAAACATCCGACTGCTAAAATGGCACTAACACCAAGAAATCCACGTTCTCTGAGGTTTGAGTGTGAACAGGAGAGCTTGAGGATGTGTGGGATTTCACAGAAAAACTGGCCCAGGGCATTGCCATGGCACAAGGGCAGGGAAAATATGTTGCCTGTGTGCAGCAGAGCATAGAGAAAGCCACTGGCCCAGGCAGCTGCTGCCATGTGGGCACAAGCTCTGCTGCCCAGGAGGGTCCCGTAGTGCAGGGGTTTGCAGATGGACACGTAGTGGTCGTAGCACATGACGGTCAGGAGGGAATACTCTGATCCAAGGAAGAAGACAAGCAAAAATACCTGTGCAGCACATCCTGAGTAGGAGATGTTCCTGGTGTCCCAGAGGGAATTGTGCATGGCTTTGGGCACAGTGGTGCAGATGCAGCCCAGGTCAGTGAGGGCCAGGTTGAGCAGGAAGAAGAACATGGGGGTGTGCAGGTGGTGGCCGCAGGCAATGGCACTGATGATGAGGCCGTTGGCCAGGAGGGCAGTCAGGGAGATGCCCAGGAAGAGGCAGAAATGCAGGAGCTGCAACTGCCGCGTGTCTGCCAATGGCAGCAGGAGGAAGTGGCTGATGGAGCTGCTGTTGGACACTTGTTGTGTCTTGCCATTGGGATCTGTAAAAAAAGTAATCATGGAATATTTTGGTTTATAGAGTACTTTAAATATCCCATTCCATCTTGGTG
The DNA here is from genome assembly GCF_903797595.1 of Erithacus rubecula. Lineage (NCBI taxonomy): Eukaryota > Metazoa > Chordata > Aves > Passeriformes > Muscicapidae > Erithacus > Erithacus rubecula. The sequence continues at coordinate 908,709 of NC_136684.1, read as the reverse complement.
GCACTTTGTCCCCATTGCCTGCCCAGGGCTCTGCTGCCTGGAGCTGTCCCTGCCAGCAGCTGCTTCCCTCTGCCCAGGGGTGGGCCCTGCCAGTGCTGTCAGAGCTCAGCCCAGCCCTGGGGGCTCAGCTCTGCCCTGCAGACCCCTTCCAGCACAGGGTATTGCCCAGGACCAGCTCTGCCTCTGCAGACTCTGATGGCAACATCACAGCAGCCCTGAGGAGGCTAGAAAAGTGACACTGATGCTGCCTCTAAGGGACCCTGTGCTGACTTCTGACAATGCATGGTTTCTTAGTTTGTATGTAATATCTAAGAATTTTTCTTTACTTTTCTCAGCCTGAACTGAAAGATGAATATCATTGTGCAATTTTCTATCCAGGCAACCAAGAGCACTAGATTAAAAAATCATGATTTTCCCTTTTATGTAGTCCCTACCTTGCTGTGTTCCCTGTATAATCTGTTGGAAGTATTCTGGAGTTTAATGGCATGCTGGGAGCAGCCCTGAACAATGCAACATCCTCCCCACACAAGGAGAACACTTCCAAGCCTTACCAGATGTCTCCTTCCACCCAACCAGACCTTGTCCCCCAGTGCTGGGGCAGCTCCCAGGGTTGGCTGAGAGCTGTCCCTGGCTGGCAGCAGAGTCCCTGCCCCAGCACAGAGCCCTGGGCTGCAGGACCCTGCTCTGCAGCACAGCCCTGGGCACCCCTGGCTGCTCTACACAAGAGAGAATCAGAGCAGGTACTCAGAGAGTCTGTAGGCATTGGGATGTTCCAGCTTTAGGAGACCACTCCAGGAGCTGCAGCTGTCTTGTCCTGCAGCCAGAGGCTTCCTGTGTCAAGGGCTGGGAGTGATTCTGCCCCAGTCACTTGTGAGCATCTTCCCAGCCCTGACTCATTGAAGCTTTCAATGCCTCTTTGCTGTGCCTGGGGTGGCTGCAGGCAGTGCCCCAGCCCTGCTGGGCTCTGAGAAGAGCTGCTCATCAAGAGAAATGTGTTTTTGAAGCTCTTCTTGGTTTCCTAGGGCTCCTTCTGTGCCAGGAGCTTGGCCCAGCTCAGCAGCACAGACACAGCACAAGGACTTTAATGACCCTCTCAGGGCTTTGGTGCTGTTTACATAAGACTCAGTCCCTGAGAGAGTGTTCAAAAAACTTCTGAAGAACTCAAAGTCAGATTCAAACTCCAAAGTTTCTTTAACTTTTAATGGATCCCAGTAAGGAACACAACAGAGAAAGTGTCCTCGGTTGCATTTGGAGCAGAACACTGGAGACACTGATGACAGCTGGGGACAAACAAGGGAAAGGTGTCTCTGGTGCTGAGCACAGCTGGATTTCAGGAATGCAAAGGGCCAAGGGCTGAGCCCCAGCCCCTGGCAGGGCACATCCTGTCCCTCCCTCATTGCTCAGGGCTCTTCCTGGGGCACTGGGCTCTGGGGATGTGCAATGCCAAGGGCAGGACCATGGGGCAGCTCCTGCCAGGCTGCTGAGCAGGAATAAGGAGGAAATGAGGCCCCAGAACAGCAAGGCTCACTTGTCCCCTGCAGGTCTCAGGCCCAGGGCCAGCAGCCATGGCTCAAGTGCTGCAGCAGTTGGCTCTGGCAGGGCCTTTCAGCTGCTGCCCATCCCTGTGCCCTCTGCAGCCCAGGCTGTGCTACAGTGTCCATGCCCTGCGCCTCTGTCCCTGCAGGCTGTCATCATTCCCTGGCTGCCCCACCTCACTGGCCCTTCCTTTGCTGACAGCTCTGTGTCCTGCCTGCCTCTGCCTGGACACACAAAGCCTTGGGCTGCTCCAGACTCCTTCTGGGGGATGTGTTGTGCCACTCCAGTTCCCTAGGAGATAAATTCCTTTATTCTTGGTTCTCCCCAGCTGTTTCTGTCATTAATTCTTTCTTTCTCCTGCTGTTCTCTACCATGTCAAAAAGATATAACATGTCTGAAACTTCCCTCCAAGCACTCCCATGGCTCTCCTCTAGTGTCCTCAGTCTCCACTCCACTGAGCACAGAGCTCCTTTGTCCCTGTGCAGTGGTCACGTGCTTGCAGCCTTCAAACCCCACTTTGGGAGACCTCTGGGCTTTCTCCAGGGTGTTGGCAAATGAAAAAATTCTGCTCATAGTCTATGGAAATCAGCAGTAGAACAAGGCCAGCCTGACCTTTCTGTTCTGAGTACTTTTTTATGGGAGCATTCCTTGGATAGATAGAATTTGACAGGCCAAATGTCAAGAATGCCGGTTCTTTTCCATATGTGGGAAGGAACAGAGCCCCAGTGTTTCAGGGGCAGCTGAGAGGTGACTACCAGAGGCCCAGGCCAGACAGAGCTGTCTGTCCTGGTAGCTTTTGTGTAGGAGAAACCCTTGCATACAGGGAATGTTTAGGGACAGTACCAATGTAGCCATGGGTACCTGGAAAGACAGACAGTTCTTTTCCATGGCAAGGAAAGCACAGAGCCCCAGTGCTCCAGGGGCAGATGAGAGGCAGCCCTGAACATGCCAAGGTCAGCCAGAGCTGCCACGTGACGCCTGGGAGGCAAAAGCAGCCAGGCCTTTTCCATGTCCTCTTCCTTCCATGAGGACCCATCAGTGTCACAATGCTCTCCTTGCTTCTGCAGTGTCACAGTGGACCTTTGGTTCCATGAGGCCCCACAGTGTCACCATGGTCTCCACAGGAAGGATAATTGTGGAGCCCCAGTGTTTTAGGGGCTGCTGAACTGCAGCCTCCAGTGGCCAAGACCAGCCAGGCCTGTCTGTAATGGCAGCTTTTGTCTAGAAGCAATTATGGGATATAGGACTTTTGGAGGTGGAATCCAAATTTCAGCCGTGGGCATCTGGAGAAGATGAATAGTTATTTTCCCATAGGAAGGAAAGCAGAGAGCCCCAGTATTTCAGACCTCAATAGAGGTGACCACCAGAGGTCAAGGCCAGCCAGACCTGTCTGTCCTGGCAACTTTTGTTTGGGAGAAACTCCTGAGGATAGGAATTTTAGAGGAAAAGTACCAATTCAAGCCATGGTTGCCTATGCAGGAGGGACATGTCTTTTCCATAGCAATGAAAGCACTGAGCCCCAGGCTTTGAAGGCAGGTGAAGCCAGCCCTTAGGAAGACAAGGGAAGCCAGACTTGTTGCTAATGGCAGCTTTTGTGTAGGAGCAAACCCCTGAATATTGGGAATTTTGGAGGGGGAATCCCATTTTGGCCATAGCTCCTTGAATGAGGACAGCTCTTTTTCATTTTAAAGAAAAGCCCAGAGCCCCAGTATTTCAGAGGCACATGACAAGAGACCCTTGACATGCCAAGGGCAGCTGGACCAGTCAGGCCAAACCAACCAGACCTATTACCTGTTCCCTTAGATCCATGGGACCCTGCAGTGTAACAATGCTTTTGTCATATCAGATCTTTGGTTCCATGAGGCCCAGATGTGTCACACCGGCCTCTTGTTTCCATAGGTCTCCACAGTGTCACAATGGTCCCATGCTCTCATGAAGACTTGCAGTGTCACCAAGGTCTCCTTAGTGCCACAGTATCAGAATGGACCCTTGGTTCCTTGGGGACTCACAATGGCAGAAGGTTCTTCTTGGTTCCACAAAATCCTGCAGAGCCCCTTGATTCAGTGAGGCCTCAAAGTATCATCATGGCCTCCAGGATTCCATGAGGCCCCAGAGTGTCACAATGGACATTTGGTTCCATGGGGTCCAAACTGTTACATTAATCCTTAGTTCCATGGGCCCTGTAGTTTCACAATGAACTCCTTGGTTCAATGGTGCTACACAGTGACACAATCACCCCTTGGCTTGAGAGAACCCCCTAGTGTCACAATGGTTCCTAGCTTCCATGAGCCCTTGTAGGCTCACAATGAACTCCTTGTTTCCATGGGGCTGCTAAGTGTCACAGTGGCTCCTGGTTCGGTGAGGGCTGTGATGCCTTAAGATTTTAGTCTTTATATTTTCAAGCCCTCTACTGCATTTGGGCACAACTCTAAACTCCATATGAAGCGTTATGCAGCTGTCTTCACATTTTGGTCAGATAAAACAATTCCGCTGAAACGGAAGGACTCCCTACAGCCTCAGGCTCTGAAAAGGATAAAGTGAATTGGTGGGGGGAGCAAACTGGGGGAATATGACTTCATTACCTGAAGCTATAATTGGAGGATTAACCCTGATATGCAAATGGACGAAGTTTATATCTATCTGAAACACTCATGACCACCATCTGTCTTGTGTGTAGCCTGTGGGAGGCTTTTGACTGCACAAGGCAAATCTCTTGAAGGCCTTTATAATAAATACTCACTTTATTCTCTTAACCTTGTCTAGCCTCTGCTCTAGGTAGACACTCCAAGGCATCACCTGTAGTGTCCATGATTCCATAAGGCCCTGCAGTGGTAAAACAGACCATTGATTCCATGAGATCCCAGAGTGTCACTGTGGTCCTCCAGGAGCCAAAATGCCCTGAAAAGCAAAAACGGCCCTTTGATTTCACAAAGCCTCAAATTTTAGAAAAGGCCTCCATGGTTTCATGAGGGTGTGCTGTGTCACAATGGACCCTTGGTCCCACGATGCCCCACAGTATCACAATGGTCTCCAGTGTGAGAATGCTCCCTTGGCCTCTTCGAGCTCACAGTGACGCTCTTGTGTCCTTGGTTCCATGAGGTCCTGCAGTGCCACAAGGGTCCTTTGGCTCCACGTGGACTCAAAGTATCATCATGGCCTCCACGGCTCCATGAGACCCTGTAGTGTCACAATGGCGTCCTTGGTTCCATGATGCCCTGTAGTGTCACAAAGTTCTCCTTGGTTCCACAGTGTCAGAATGGCCCCTTTGTCCCATGCAGCCCCACACTGTCACTGTGCTCCCCTTGACTCCATGAGGTCCTGCTGTGCTGCAATGGCCCAAATGGCTACAATGGTCTGCAGTAAGACTACAACTACTGAACAGAGCTTGTAGTCAGGTGGGGGTTGGTCTCTTCTCCCAGGCAACCACTGACAGAATGAGAAGACACAGGCATAAGATGAGCCAGGGGAAATCCAGGTTAGACATCAGGAAAAAAATTTATCACTGAAAGTGTGATTGATCACTGGAATCTTCTGCCAAGGGAGGTGGTGGAGTCACTTCCCCAGAGGCATTTAAAAAAGACTGGACGTGGCACTCAGAGCCATGTTTAGGTTGGTGAGGTGATGTTAGGTCATGGGTTAGACTTGAAGACCTCAAAGGTCTTTTCCAACCTCGTTAAATGTGTGATTCCATTTCATAATAGTCTCCATTGTTTCATGAAGTTCTGCAATGTCTCAACCAACCTTTGGTTTCATAAGTCCCTTTAGTGTAACAATGGGCTCTTGGTTTTATGAGGTTCCTGGGTGTCACAATGATCTCCTTGGATCCACAGTGTCACAGTAGCCCCTTGGTAACAGTGGACTTTTGGTTCCATGAGCTTTCATACTCTCAGCAACAGTTCTGCAGTGTCACCATGGACCCTTTGTTCCACGAGGTTCTGTAGTATATAACATGGTCAGCTTGGTTCAGTGAGGTTCTGCAGTGTCACAATAGACTCCTTGGTTTTGTGGGACCTTGCAGTGTCACAGTGCACCCATGGTTGCAGGAGGTTCCATAGAGTCACCATGGCCTCCTTGAATCTGCAGTATGACAATGGACCATTGATTCCATGTGGCTCCACAGTGTCACCATGGCACTTTGGTTCCATGGGGCCTTTCTCTATCACAGTGGACTTTGGTTTCCATGAGATTTCTCAGTGCCACAATGGTCTCCTTGGATCTGCAGTGTCACAAGGGACCACAGATTCCATGTGGTCCTACTCTGTCAAAATGGATTTTGGTTCCATGAGCTCCCATAATGTCAAAAGGCCCCTTGGTTCCTTGAGGCTCGATACTGTCAAGTTGACTCCTTGGTTCTGTGAGGCCCTGATGTTACCAAATCTCTAAAATATAAAAATAAGACTTCTTAACACTAATTTGATGTTGACGAGGGCATCATTTTTTCAGGCTTCAGGTTCAAATTGGGATAACTCTTAACCTTACATGGACACTTCATTACATAACTGTGCTGCTTATATTTATTCCCTACATGTGTATTACAATTTACTTATTTCTATAAAAACCACCCCAAATTCCCATTTTCATCCTTGTTTTCTCTATCATGATATTCTTGAGCCACATATCTTCTTCTCTTACAAATATCCCTGCTGGGAAAGTTGGACAAGTTGAATGCCTTCCTCCTGTGCTAAAGTTCACAGGCACAGTAAAAACTGAATTACACCTTTTGCTAACAACGCCAAGGATTTGTGTGGCCAGGCAGAGTCAGGCAGGACACAGAGCTGTCAGCAAAGGAAGGGCCAGTGAGGTGGGGCAGCTGGGGGATGACAACAGCCTGCAGGGACAGAGGTGCAGGGCATGGACACTGTAGGACAGCCTGGGCTGCAGAGGGCACAGGGATGGGCAGCAGCTGAAAGGCCCTGCCAGAGCCAACTGCTGCAGCACTTGAGCCATGGCTGCTGGCCCTGGGCCTGAGGCCAGCAGGGGACAAGTGAGCCTTGCTGTGCTGGGGCCTCATTGCCTCCTTGTCCCTGCTCAGCAGCCTGGCAGGAGCTGCCCCATGGTCCTGCCCTTGGCATTGCACATCCCCAGAGCCCAGTGCCCCGAGAAGAGTCCTGAGCAATGAGGGAGGGACAGGATCTGCCTTGCCAGGGGCTGGGGCTCAGCCCTTGGCCCTTTGCATTCATGAAACACATCCAGGTTTGCTCAGCATCAGAGACAACTTTCCCTTGTTTGTCCCCAGCTGTCATCAGTGTCTCCAGTGTTCTGCTCTAACTGGAATTTGGAGACACTTCCACAGTTTTGTCTCTCAGTGGAATCCATTAAAAGTTAAAGAAACTTTTGAGGTTGAATCTGACTTTAAATTTTGAGAAGTTTATTTGAAAAACACTCTCTCAGGGACTGAGTTTTATGTAAACACAGCCCTGAGAGTGTCATTAAAGTCTTTGTGCTGTGTCTGTGCTGCTAAATTGTGCCAGGCTCCAGGAGCAGAGGGAACCCTTGGTAACCAAGAAGAGCTTCTAAAAGACATTTCTGTTGAATAGCAGCTCCTCTTCCAGCCCAGCTGGGCTGAGGGCACTGCCTGCAGGCACTGAGGGGACAGGAGCCAGGCACAGACAGGCTAAAGGCAATCAGCACTGGGAAGACATTGAGCTGAGACTTCACTTGGGGAAACATCTTCACACCCCTCAACATGGTGAGTCTGTGGGTGCAGGGCAATGTCCCCTGTGCTCCTGGAGGATCTCCTGGAGCCAGCACAGCCCACAGCCTGGGGGATGTGTCAGGGGGACTCTCTCAGATACTCTGAGAAAGAGGAGGAGGAGGATGTGATGGAGAGCAGGGCTGCCCTGGGCACTGTCAGAGGGACAGGGCAGGATGGCTCCTGCTGCCAGGGATGGCTGCAGGGGCTGAAGCTGGGGCTGCAGCCAGGGCTGCCCAGGGTTGTCCTGCACAGCAGCTCTTGCAGCCCTCAGGGCTCTTGGCCAGCTCAGGGCATGTGCCACCTGCCAGGGACAGCTCTCAGCCTGCCTGGGGACTCCCCATGGACTGTGGGGAGAAGTTGGAAGCAGAACGAGCCACCCCCATCAGGGCAGATTCCTCCTGCTGTGGAGATGGTGCTGCGTGACCTGGGCTGCTCTCAGCTTTCTCCTCAAGGAAAGGGAAAGGGGCTGTCAGGAGTGTCTGTGTCACTGAGACTCCTGCACTGTCCCACTGGGCATCAGCAGATCTGCCACAGATCCCCCTCACAAACTGCCTCCTCACCCTCCACTGCCTACAGACAGCAGCAGCAGCACCTTGGCTTGCAGCATCTTAGTTTTTCTGAGCTGCTCTTCAGGCCCTGCTGCCGGGAGATGTCCCTGGGCAGTGCCCTGTGCTGGGAGGAGTGTGCAGGGCAGAGCTGAGCCCCCAAGGCTGGGTTGCACTCCGGGAGCATTGGCAGGGACAAGTCTTGGATAGAGAGAAACAGCTGCCAGTATGCATAACTCCAGGCAGCAGAGAGCCAGACTGACCCTTGGACCTAGCATCCCTAGTATCCCTCCCTGTCGATCTGCACAGGGAAGGAGAGAAGGGTTATAAGAGGATGACTTTGCAATTGAAACCTCAAAAAGTTCACTTTATTTTTCCAACACATTTTAATTGTGATTAACCTGAATTAGAGGGAGGTGTAATGAGCAAAGGGCAGCTGTATGGGGCCAGCATGTTTCATCGCACTGGGACACAGGAAGCTGTCCTGGTTTGAAAGGACAGGTGTCTGCCAGTAAGGGCAGAAGTTTCCCTTTGAAACAGAGACTTTGGTTCCACTCCCCCCCAAGTATTATAATTGTTTGAATCAAGGACCCTGAGGCAGAGATAAGGGGGTGGGAATAACAGCTCTTTACTAATATATCTAACTGTACAAGCAGAAAACAACAGCAGTTGTTAAAATTGCTAACAGAACAGAATAGCTAACTTGATGTCAGTCCCTTTAGATGTGAGCACGCTGTTTCTGTGCTTAGTCCACAGCCCAGAGCTGCCGAGGGGCAGGCGGGGGGCGCAAGGGTTGTGGGGGGCAGCAGCGGCTACACTGGTCTCGGGCGGGAACGGGCTGGAGCGGGCAGCTCCTCGCTCACCGTTTGTGTCCGGGTGATCAGCTGTGTCCGCAGAGGCAGGAGGCTGGAACGGGGCAGATGCAGGGCAGGTGATCACAGAGGGTCTGGCTCTCCTGTGCTCCGGCCACGTGGCTGAAGATCCCGGCCGTCCTCCTCCGAGCTCGCCAGAAACACGAGTCCCCTCCCAGAAGCCACAGAGGCCCCTCCGGGAGCCGCTGCAATTGACACCTTTTGTCTAGAGTCATCAGAGATCCTGGGTGTAACCCGGCCAGGTCCATTGGCATGATAATGGGAAAAATTCTTTTAATTGACACAGTAATAGAAAAACACTCAACCCCCAACATTATCCACCCCAAATTTTTTCCATGCCAACATGCTACATCATATTGAAACCTTTAAATTATATACATACATGTAGTTACAGGCACAGTATCATAGATAGTTCACTCTAGAACAAGGTCCCCTTGGGGTATGCATCAGGTCTCTCCATCCTTTTGCATCACTCACCAAGTGCAACCTGGTCTTTGAGCAAAAACCACCCCACGAAGAGGATTGTCTTTGCTGGAAGCAGAGTTCACCCAGACAGTTTTCCCTAATATGCCTCTCAGGTGTACCACTGGAACCTTATCTCCATCTGGTGCTCCCAAGGGCTCTGATTGGGCAGGGCCTGCTCGGTTAGTGGAACCTCGGGTATTCACTAACCATGTGGCCTTCGGTAGATTGATCTCCCAGTTCCTGAAAGTCCCCCCACCAAGTGCCTTTAAGGTGGTTTTAAGCAGACCATTGCACCGTTCGACTTTCCCAGCCGCTGGTGCATGGTCGGGAATATGGTACACCCACTCAATGCCATGTTCTTTAGCCCAGGTGTTTATAAGGCTATTTTTGAAATGAGTCCCATTGTCTGACTCAATTCTTTCAGGGGTACCATGCCTCCAGAGGACTTGCTTTTCCAGGCCCAGGATGGTGTTCCGAGCAGTGGCGTGGGGCACAGGGTAGGTCTTCAACCATCCGGTGGTGGCTTCCACCATGGTCAGACATAGCACTTGCCCTGGTGAGTCTGAGGCAGTGTGATATAGTCAATCTGCCAGGCCTTTCCATACTTATATTTGGACCATTGCCCCCCATACCAGAGGGGCTTCACCCGCTTGGCCTGTTTGATGGCAGCGCAAGTGTCACAGTCATGGATAACCTGAGAGATGCTGTCCATGGTTAGATCCACCCCTTGGTCTTGTGCCCACTTATAGGTGGCGTCTCTGCCCTGATGGCCTGAGGCATCGTGGGCCCATCGAGCCAGGAACACTTCTCCCTTGTGTTCCCAATCTAAATCTATCTTTAAGACCTCTATCTGAACAGCCTGCTCTATGTGCTCGTTGTGCCTGTGTTCTTCATTAGCCCGACTCTTGGGAACATGGGCATCCACATGACAGACTTTCACGCGTAACTTCTCTACCCGAGTAGCAATGTCTTTCCACTCATCAGCAGCCCAGATTGGTTTTCCTCTATGTTGCCAGTCAGCCTTTTTCCACCTTTCTAGCCAACCCCACAGAGCATTGGCTACTATGAATCAATGTAAAGGTAGAGCTTTGGCCATTTCTCAGCAATGTGCAAGGCCAGCTGAACAGCTTTGAGTTCAGCAAGTTGACTCGATCCACCTTCTCCTTCGGTAGCCTGTGCAACCTGTCGTGTGGGGCTCCATACGGCTGCTTTGCACTTCCGGTTCATCCCCACAATGCGGCAGGAACCGTCAGTGAAAAGGGCGTAGCGTGTTTCATCTGCTGGCAGCTGGTTGTACGGTGGAGCTTCTTCAGCCCGGGTCACTTGATTCTGCTTCTCTTCGTTGGCGAGACCAAAATCTTCACCTTCTGGTCAGTTTGGAATTATCTCCAAAATCCCAGGGTGATTCGGGTTGCCAATACGGGTGTGCTGCGTGATGAGGGCAATCCACTTGCTCCATGTGGCCTCGGTGGCGTGGTGGGTAGAGGGAACATTTCCTTTGAATATCCACCCCAGCACTGGCAGTCGGGGTGCCAGGAGAAGCTGTGCTTCTGTGCCAATCACCTCTGAGGCAGCTTGAACTCCTTCATAGGCAGCCAGGATTTCCTTCTCTGTGGCAATGTAATTGGCTGCAGACCCTCTGTAACTTTGGCTCCAGAATCCCAGGGGTCGGCCTCGGGTCTCACCAGGCACCTTCTGCCCAAGGCTCTAGGACAGACCTTGGTTCCTGTCTGCAGAGTAAAGCACATTCCTCACCTGTGGTCCTATTCTGTCTGGTGCAAGGGCTACCACATGGGCAATCTCCTGCTTGATCTGGGTGAAGGCTTGCTGTTGTTCAGGGCCCCAGTGGAAATTGTTCTTCTTGCGAGTGACCAGGTAGAGAGAGTTCACAATCTGAGTGTACTCAGGAATGTGCATTCTCCAAAAGCCTATGGCACCTAGGAAAGGTTGTGTTTCCTTCTTACTTGTGGATGAAGACATCACGGTGATCTTATTGATGACTTCATTGGGAATCTGATGCTGTTTGTCTTGCCACTTCACCCCCAGGAATGGAATTCTCGAGCAGGTCCTTTGTCTTTGTTCTTCTTGATGGCCAAGCTGGCTTCCAGCAGAATCTGGATGATTTTCTCTCCTTTCTCAATATACCTCCATTGCTGTTTCCCCCCACACAATGATGTCATCGATGTACTGCAAATGTTCTGGAGCCTCACCCTTTTCCAGTGCAGCCTGGATCAGCCCATGGCAGATGGTGGGACTGTGTTTCCACCCCTGAGGCAGTCGGTTCCAGGTGTACTGCACTCCCCTCCATGTGAAAGCAAACTGAGGCCTGCACTCTGCTGCCAAAGGAATGGAGAAAAATGCATTGACAATGTCAATGGTGGCATACCACTTAGCTGCCTTGGATTCCAGCACGTACTCAAGTGCCAGCATGTCCGGCATGGCAGTGCTTAGCTGTGGAGTCACTTCATTCACTGCACGATAGTCCACAGTCAATCTCCATTCTCTATCAGATTTCTGCACAGGCCAGATGGGTCTGTTGAAGGGTTAGTAGGCCTTCCTTCCCACTCCTTGGCTCTCCAACTCACAGATTGCCTTGTGGATGGGGATCACAGCATCCCAATTCATCCAGTACTGCCAGCGGTGCACTGTCATGGTGGCAATTGGTACTTGTTGCTCTTCCACCTTCAGGCGTCTCACTGCAGATGGGTTTTCTGATAGTCCTGGCAAGGTTTTCAATTGCTTAATGCCCTCTGCCTCTACAGCAGCTATTCCAAAAGCCCACCTGAGTCCCTTTGGGTCTTTGTAGTAGCCGTTCCTGAGGAAGTCTATGCCTAGAACACATGGAGCCCCTGGGCCAGTTACAATTGGATATTTCTGCCCCCCCTTCCCTGTCAGGCTCACCTCAGCTTCTTAGAGAGTCAATTGCTGCGATTCCCCCATCACCCCGGCAATGGAAACAGGTTCTGTCCCCACATCTCTCGATGGCATTCGGGTATACTGTGCACCAGTATCAACTAATGCCTCATATTTTTATTGCTCTGATGTGCCAGGCCATCAGATCCATACCTTCCAAAAGACCCAGTTTCCCCATGCCTTTTCCTGGCTAGAGGTAGGGCCCTTCTACCCCTGGTTATCATTCCTTCCTGGGCATACATACTAGAGATTTCTTCAAGGGGGTCCAAAAGATCATCCTCCCTTCTGTAAAAGCCAGCAGATCAGAAGGTTGAGGCAACCTTTACTTTAGTGGAGCTCCCTTTGTTAGTTTCCCTCCCTGAGTTGACACACTCATGCTGCCAGGACAAAAGTGGGTTTCTCATCCCACCTTATGTCCTCCCCACGATCACACAGAAGAAAATGCAGGTCAGCTTCTGGGGTATACCCTCTCTCTAGCTGGGGGAAATTAAGGTCTGACTTTGGGGCCTGTGACTTGCACAGATGCCATATAGGAACTGTTCTTCCTCACCTCGTCCCTCATCTCCTTCATCTCTTCTTGGATACTCTTAATTACAGCAGAGACATGAGCCTGCATCGGGCCTTGATCATACTCTTGTAGTTCCTAAGCTTATTGGCAACAGAACCCATTGTCTCTCAGTTGTTATCAGCATTAATCATTATAATGAAGGTGGTATTATGTGATGGCGCTAGGTTTGACAGATTCCTCAACATCTGCCCTGTGCACCTGATCTTGTTGGGGTCATTGTCCCTCTCAAAGACTACCTCTAATTTTACTTCTCTCAGCTGCTGGATCCCTTCCTCAAGGGTCTTGCACTGCATTCTATGATGGTCTCCTGCATTCTCTCTCTGTGGACAAACCTCTCTCTTACACTCATTAAAAGCCGTTCCCAGAGGGAAAGGGGGCCTGACTTCCTTACAAATCCACACTGATCCACACCTGAGTCCTGAGTCAGAGGTCCCAAATTCCTTGCCTCAGAACCATCCAGTTGCACGTGTGTACCCATAAGGTCCCAGACCCGAAATAACCAGGTTTAATAAGTCTCATGCCTCCGTCACACAATGTCTTTTTGCAGATTACAGAGACTTTCCTTCCGCAGGCACTCGGTGACCTTGACCGCTGGCTCCTCTGTGGGTTGTGAGGACCCTCCTTTCTTATCCTTATTAACTAGGTGCTCTGATTTCATCTTGGACTTCGTTTCCACAGGGGTGACTGCTGCTGGCTATGACTACCCTTGTGGATCTGCTGGAACCTGGACGGTTGTAATGTCTGTGGGTTCCATTGCTGCACCATCAGACTCTCCATCTTTGAGGCAGGGGGAAATCTTTTCACCAGCTGGGGAAAGGTACTCCTTCCACATGTGGCCCCTATCACATAGCTCCTTCACTAAAACCTCAGCCAATCCAGGTGTTTAATTTCTTATGTGGGCTGTGGGGCAGGATCAGGCTCGGGGGCAGAGTCAGGCTGTGTGGCAGCATCTCTATTTTCTGGGCTAGGTATCAGGGTGGTTATCCAAGCCAATCTCCCCTTATCTCTGAATGGTAAATAGAACATGCATATTAGCAACAGCAACCACTGTATAATATCATTAGCATTTAGGGATAATTTGAACCTTTCAAAAATGGGTGGAGTAGACCCAAAAAACTGGGTGAAGAGTTGGTAGAAAATTTTGCTTGGTGTCATTTCTTCACAGTAGATACCATTATTAAAGTAACCCCAAAAACATAGTGTGTGATAGCCCTGAATCCATGTGCCCACCTTCCAGAGGAAGTTAAAGATCCAATAACTCCTCACCTTATGAACCGATACAGCAAACTGGAATACAGCCACAGTAGTAGCATACTGGCGTGAGAAAGATTATAGAGTGGTGAAAAAATAGCAACAAGATACTCTCTTGCTTAGTGCAGAAAAGAGCAAGAAAGAGCAATTTATTGAAAGAAGCCATTGCCTTAAATAAGGTAGTTTGTGCAAAACAAAATTCAGAGAAGGAGACACCTCTTTTCCCTGGCTTTCTCAGGGATCTTGCAAGTGTTTATCTCTTTTATGATTCTTTGTCTTATGTTTACAATAGAGAAAAAAAAGTCTCCAGCCTGGGAAAAATCCTGGCTGGAGCTGGGAAAGTTTTCATGGCCTGAGAAAAAGACTTAGAACTTGAGAAAAAGGCCTAGCTAAAATGTGCCTTTTTCCTTCAGCAGTGTCTACAGTAGCATTAGTTATAGGAGTCCTGTTAAGATAAGGGCCTGTGAATGGGAGAAATATAGCCATGATCATGTTCCACCTCAACCAGGGCAAGCTAGGCCACATGCACCGCTTAATGAGGTTTTACATCCAGGACACAAAAATTAGATTACTCAAGAACTGTTAGTTGCTTTTTCTCTCGTTGCGCTCATGCCCCACATTGGGCACCAAAACCTGTCTTGGTTTTAAAGACAGGCATCTGCAAAGAGAAGCAGAAGCCTCTCTTGAAATGCACAATGTATACCCCTCCCTCCAAATTATTGCAATTTTGAAATTAAGGAGCTCTCAGGAAAAGATATGGGAATAGGAATAACAGTTCTTTACTAGGGAAAAAAATTAAAATAAAAATACACTACTACAAAAAAAACCCAAACTCAAAACACTGACAGAGTCAGAATACCTGATACCCTGTCAGCTAGGGTGCTGGTAGCAGTCCCATTAAATGATGGCTGCAGTCCTCCTGGAGCGACAGATGTGGTCCTGTTGCAGCAGTGGTCTTGTAGAAAGGTGCAGTTTTCCTCCAAAGGTCCAGCTATGATGTGGAAAGGTAAGGTTTTCCTATGGAATCAAGAGGGAGGATTCATTTTCCTTGGAAAAAGGCTGCCTTGGTCTTCCAAGTCTTCATTTTCCTTGGAAAAAGGCTGCCTTGGTCTTCCAAGTCTAAGATTTTATCTAAGTAGGGAATGCTTCTCTCCTCCCCCTGGGTGGCATCTTACAATGTGATGATGTAATTTCATCAGTCATGCAGTGGGACTCAATGGCCCATTAACAGAAGATATCTTTCTGGAGGAAGGATGGGCTGTGGAAAGGATAAAGAACACTGCCCCATCTGGTTTTTAAAAGATGGCCCATTAGCAGAGGATATCTCCCACGTAGAGAAAGAACACTGCCCCATTTGGTTTCCACAATTCATGAAGAGGGTGATAGAATACATACTTTTGGGTACATCTTTACATTGTAACCTAAGGCACCCTGGGGCTAAGTTTCTGAACCTTTAACTAGATTTTAGGGCTTTTAACTCTCTTAAGGCACTTATAGTATATTCTTACTTAAAACTAAAACTTCTACTTCATATCTATGTGACTTAATAATATCCCTACTTATTTGAAACTAAAATTTACAATTCTGCTTCATGTCTGTGGCTTAATATATTTTAATTTCTCCAAAGGCTTTAGTTCAATCCCTGTATTCTTCTCTCTGAGAGACTCAGAGAGGTTCCCATTTTACACACTCCAACAGGCACTGACAATGGAGTGCGGCCCCACAGGGAAGGATGAGGGGACCCCATGTAAGGGAAGATCCTGCTGCTTTCTGCCAGTTTTAGGTGGTTGAAAACTTTGGCAGGTCTTTGCGGGATTTCCCAGTTAGTTTATGGGTGGAAGTGACCCCTATTTTGGGAGAATCGTGATGCTTCCTGCCAATTTTGAGGGTTCTGAACGGTTTGTGGTGGACTCACTTCCATGGGTTCTGATCCCCTGCCCATGCTTTGAACCAGTCTGGACTGGTGCTTCCAGCACTGCCTGGGTGGGGTTGCTAAGAACCCCTCTACAGCAGAGCACAGCTGCTGGGGATGGGACATGTCAGGGGAGCTGGGGCTGTACTGGTGATACTGGTGGTGTTGGGAGCTTCTCTGTCTGGGGACCAGCAGGACTTGTGTGAACATGTGTGCTCCCCCTGGGGACCTCCAGCCTGGTATCACTCTGCCCCCAAATGGCTGCTCCCAGCATTCCCATTAAAGCCTTCCAGTTCGCCTGGTCCTGTTCACTGGGGCCAGTGGGGAAGAATTTGGAGGGACTCAGTGGGGAGAGCCATGATTGGGGAAGGGGGGCATAGCACAGGCCCTGGCACAGATTGGGAATAGGGACCCCCATGAATGGCCACGTCCCCTTCCATGTCCTTGTGATGCCACTCTCCATGTCTGTGTTCTGACATGTCTATGTCCCCCCATGTCCCCACCCATGTCTCAGTTCAGTGTCTTTACTTTTAGTGTTGGATGTTTTAAAGGGATGAAGAGATATCAAAAGCAAATCAAGTCGAGAAGAAAAGCACTTCCTTGTCTATGCCAGCCGATGATCCATGAGCTTGGCTGGGAGGGAAGAAACTTTTCTGGAAGAGTTTCCACCCCACTGTCTCCAAAATCTTGGTCTTTGCCGCAATCTCTCCCCATTTTGCAGAATACACCCTTTAGTAATAGAAAATCAAAACTGAGTGATTACTAAGGTTGGAAAATACCTCCAAGACCATTCAGAATTCCTGGAGGTGACCAGAAGATAGGATTGAACACAGAAGATTTTCTGGGGTTGAAAACCAACAAATCCACTCTCCCCAAGGAATTCTCAATGTCAGTTTGTTTCCCAATGGACGTTTCTGTACCTGCGTTCATCCAAGTGCCTACAGAGAGACAGGATGATGCAGAGCCCCCCCAGCCAGGATCACGGATCACCAGGGCTCTGCCCAACGGGGGTCACTGGGGATCATCCAACACCAATCTTCCCATGGGGGTTGGAGCTGGAGCAGAGCAGCAAGCTCTTCCCACACTCGGGGCACTCACAGGCTTCCCTTAGTGGTGCCTACGTTGGTGTTGGGTCAAGTTACCGCTCTGTGAGAAGCTCTTCCCACACTCAGGACACTCGTAGGGCCTCTCCCCAGTGTGGATGCGCCAGTGGACAGTGAGGTCAGAGTTTTGCTTGAATCCCTTCCCACACTCAGGGCAGCGGAAGGGCCTCTCCTCTCTGTGAATCCGCTCATGTCTGAGGAGATAGGAGCTGGTCTGAAACCTCTTCCCACACTCGGGACACTCATAGGGCCTCTCCCTGCTGTGGATGCGCTGGTGTTTTCTGAGGTCGGACATGCACCCAAAGCTCTTCCCACATTCCAAGCAGAAAGGACGTTCCCCTGCATGGATAACCTGGTGCTGCATCAGATTGGAGATGTCGGCGAAGCTCTTCTCGCATTTCCCACACTCATAGGGCTTTTCCCCAGTGTGGATAATATAGTGCCGGAGCAGGACAGAGCAGTCTCTGAATCCCTTTCCACATTCCCCACACTCATAGGGCCGTTCCCCAGTGTGGATCATCTGGTGTCGGCTCAGGCCAGAGCTGTCTCTGAATCCCTTCCCACATTTCCCACACTCATAGGGCCGTTCCCCAGTGTGGATCATCTGGTGCCGGATCAGGTGGGAGTTGTCTCTAAAGCCCTTCCCACATTTCCCACACTCATGGGGCTTTTCCCTAGTGTGGGCCATCTGGTGCCGGATCAGCCTGTATCTGTAGCTGAAACCCTTCCCACATTCCAAGCACTTGTGGGGCTTCTCCCCTCCATGAGGCCTCTCCGCCAGCTCTGAGCTCTGCCTGGATCTCCAGACACCTTCCCAGATCAGGGAGGGTCTTTCCTCCTCACAGCTCCCTGGGCTGGGTTTGCAGCCCATCCCTGTGAGGGATCTCTGGGACTTTTCGTCATTCTCCATCCCTTTACGCCTTAGGAATGAAAAAGCTGGTTCTGGAGGAAAAAACAAAAAGAGAGTTCCATGAACTAAGAATTCCTCCTTGCCCAAGTTCATCTCAGAAAATCACTGAACATCTTGTATCTGTAAGAACCTCTACAACACCAAGATCCCAACTGAAAATTATCCAAATCTTCAAGACACAAAAAAACCCAGCGCAAACAGCAAAATTCAGCAAAAAACCCCCTACAAAATAAAAAGATTCAGGCCCTGCAAAAAAACCAAAGCACCAACCTTTTACCCAATACATTTCCGAAACACCAACTCTGTGAAAATTGTGGATCCCCTTCTCTAGTCACCTGCTGCATATGTGGGGAGGGCAACACTCCTGGTGCTGGGGAGAAGCTGCAGATACAGGGAGGGGTGGAACCTTGTGCTGCTTCCTGTTTTTGCTCCCCCTTCTCCTGTGTCCCTACTCTCCCTCACACTCCTCTTCCTCCTCCTACTCCTCCTGCACAATCTTCTCCTCCCACATGCAGCGTTTCACCATTTTGTTCTTCAGTGTTGCTTCTCCTTCCCTTCTCCTGCTGCCCCCAGCATCCACTGCTGGCTCCCTCCTCCCCACAAACCCACAGCATCCCAGCGCAGGGGCAGGCATGGAACTGGGGCAGCTCAGGCTGGGGCAGCGCTGGGCTCTCAGCCGCTCCTGCCCGCACTCGGTCGCCACTGTGTGGGGGAGCCCGGCCTTGGCACTGCCCCCATCCCACCCCCCAAATTCCCCTCACAGGGGTCACTGAGCCTGGCTGGGGCGCAGGTGGGGTCCAGGTGGGGAACACTGGGAGCTGCAGCTTCCAGCAGAATGGATGATGATTTCAAAATACCACTGAAGGGTCCCTTGGGAGCATGTTGAAGGAGTTTGCACACTTTCCCAGAGGTAATCAAGGACATGGACACCCAGAGGGCCAATAAGGGAAGTTCAGAAGGGATTTAGACAACAGGGGATGGATGCTGTTGGTGTGCTGGGAAGGGATTGGGTGAAGCGGAATATGCAGGAATATGGTTTAGGCAAGAAGCAGTAACAGAAATCTCTGTGGTAAGAAAAACGATGGAAAAGAGTAGGAAGAGATAAATACTGAGGATTGGGATGTTTTCAGCAGGCTCTTATCTGCAGAAGTTGCCAGCTGATCCAGACCCTTTGTATCCCCAGTTTCCAGGACAGGCAGACAAGGAGGTCACGATTTCAGGGGGTTTCTTTGTGCTGGGCAGCACCAGGAGCACAGGCTGGGGGCTGTGGGGAGCTGTGGGGCTGGGTTGGGACTGTGGGGCAGCCGGGGTTCAGCACTGGGCACTGCCTGAGCCCAGCACCCCCCGGGGAGGGCTGGGAGTGGCCCCAGCCCCAAGAGGCTGCGGGACACCCCAGGAGGCTGTGGGACCCCCAGGAGGCTGCAGGACACCCCAGGAGGCTGCGGGACACCCCAGGAGGCTGCGGGACACCCCAGGAGGCTGCGGGACACCCCAGGAGGCTGCGGGACACCGCAGGAGGCTGCAGGACACCCCAGGAGGCTGCGGGACACCCCAGGAGGCTGCGGGACACCCCAGGAGGCTGCGGGAAGCTCTGGCTGCTGCCCGGCCCTGTGGAGCTGACGGCCCTGCCTGTCGAGGGGGGGGGTCGCGTTTGGACACTGCTGCAGGACAGGGACCAGCTCTGGGATACAGGCTGGGGAGGACAGGGGAGCACAAGGACCAGGAGCAAGGAACAGCTGGGAAATGTGCATTGGACGTGGGAGGATCCAGATTAGCTTTTAAGCATTTTGTTTGGGTCACTGCAGAAAGGAATGATTTTGCAGGAAGCTCAGCAGTTGTCAGAGGATGAGCACCCCCAGGCACTGAGGAGGGGCAGAAGATGCCCCTGGAGCAGTTGGTCAGAAAGGCACACGAGGTGAATGCATGAAGGGTTGAGAAAAAGGCCATGGTGAAGGCAAAGGCCATAGCACAGTTTCTACAGACCCTGAGGGATGAACCCCAGGGGCCAGGGAGGCCACAGAACCCAGGGGACAGTTTTGAACTGCAGGAATTTTTATTTGCTCCTAGTTGCGACTGTAATTTACTGGGAAGGCATTTAATGCGTAATTTGGGAATGCAAATTAATTTTGTAATATGTCATATAGGGGCTAGTTCTGTTGTGCCATTATGTCAAATGTCTGGCAAGGCCAATGCTGAACAGCTCCTCGAAAATGTGGAAAATGAGATATGGAGCTTCTCCAAAGTACTTTGACACAAACAGGACAAGTGGTATCTAAAAGCAATACCCAATGCCAAGGGAGGGAAGGAAGGGCTCACAGCCTGTTTTTGAGTCCCTGCTAAAGGCAGGGCTTTTGGAGCCAGGGATCTCTCCCCATAATGCACCTATTCTGCCAGTCAAGAAATCAGATGGAATTGATAGAATGGTTCAGGACCTAAAAACAATAAATGAGATTATTAAACCCAAGTACTCACAGTCTCAGATTGTTACACCATCCTGAACCAGGTTCCCTCCTCACACTGACACCATTCAGTGCTTGATGTCAAAGATGCTTTCTGGGGATGTCCACTCACACAGGATGGTAAAATGTATTTTGCCTTTGAGTGGGAACCTGAGGTAGAAGGGAAAATGGTAAAGACACGGACAGTCCTTCTGCAGAGAATGCACATAAGCACCAGCCTTATTCAGGCAAGCCTTGCAGAAAATATCAGAAGAATTTACCCCTCCCCTGGGGACTGAGTTAACGTAGGATTTGGGTGACTT
Organism: Erithacus rubecula; assembly: GCF_903797595.1. Lineage (NCBI taxonomy): Eukaryota > Metazoa > Chordata > Aves > Passeriformes > Muscicapidae > Erithacus > Erithacus rubecula. Next base: position 888,178 of record NC_136684.1, on the reverse strand, counting down.
GCTCCAATCGGGAGGACAAGAAGAAATGGTAGAAGAAGCCCCTGTGAAATGGCTGAATGTTCAGGCTAAAAAGTATCTTCCAGTATTTGGAAAAAAAAAAAAAAAAAGCATAAATGGTGGAGAAAAAGGTTAAATATTAGGGACATATTTTGTCCGAATTTTGTGGTGTTTGACCCAGAGGAGGACCGAGAAATCTCAGACGTAATATTACCCAGCACGAAAATGGAGCTGGGACAATTCTGAGAGTTAATAGGCAATAGCTTGACCTGGATTGAAGACTCTCTGTTTTAGGCAGAACACTGTATGACTTATTAAACCCACATAGACTCAACGTTGTGCTATGGACATGCCAAACAGCAAAACTTAAGAAAATGAAATAAAACCAAAATGATCAGTTCCCCAGTCATGGCTTTTCCAGACTCAGAAAAGAAATTTGAAGTGTTCGTGGATGTTAAACAGGCCATGAGAAAGGAATCCTTGTGCTAAAATGTTTAAACCCACTGTTCAGAGTGGCCTCACTGTCTGCAGAATTGTACAGCCACAGCTTTAATGGGACCTGAGGCCCAAAACCAGATGGCAGGAGAATCTCCTGTTGCTTAAGTCTGGAACCAAGTTAAACCTTTCATAATCAAAAGAGCCTCTACAATGATGAGAAGGGCCTGGTTATTACACAATGAAACTTGTTCAGTGGCACAGGAGGATTTAGAATTGAGGACAGGGGAAGGGTTCAACCAGCCTCCTGTTTGAACAGCCTCCACAGGGGCTGGGAACAAACCCATGGTTGCATTCCAGTGATAGAGCTCCAGAGCCAGGCTGAGAGAGATTGATGACACATCCCCTGGCCTGAGGGACAAAGTGTGTTTATGGATGGGTCTGCAAGGGCAGGAGAAGAGAAAAGAGTTCCAAGACACACTCTTGTGGGGGTCCAGGGTTTTTCCCTGGCTCCTCTAGGGATGCAAAAACCCCCCTGGCAGACCCCTCAGAGACCCCCGAGTGCTGTCCAGGAGCTGCAGGGGCTGGATTTGGCTCCTTGGGAGAATCTGCCCACATTGAGAGAAGGGACACAGAAAATAATGGTGAGTAGAGTGTAAATTAGAATATTAGAATGTAGTATAAGTAGGTTTTTAGATTGTTTATATTAAGGTCCATGTGGCCAAGATGGAGGATCCTGGGTGTGGTGGGCTTCTTCCTCCTTCTTCGTGTCATCCATGCTGAAGTTGCACCCTGGGAACCACAGATTGGATGGGGAAAGAACTGGACATTGTAAAGAGGTTGCATGGCATTGGGGAAAATTTGTAAATATTGTATACGTAGCTTAGAGTATAAAGACCTTGGCACAGCCCTCCCGGGGGTTCGTCTGCAATGGTCGACCTGCAGAGAGGACCTGTGCTGGGCTGGCAGAAACATTTTTAAAGATAAGATTAATAAACAGCCCTGAAACAACACAAGGTCGTCTCAAGCTGCTTTCTTGCCGGTGCCTCCGAGAGAACCAGACTTTTTACCACCTTCATGCCCTCTCTGGGGAGGTCTCAGGCCTGAAGAGACCCTCAGGGACGGGACACCTGGCGTCCCTGGGTGCGCATCTGGATTCCTGAGCTCGTGAGGTTGGAAGCCCTGAAAATACACCTGAAGAAAGTGGCAGAAGAGAGACCTTGATCCGATTCCTGAAAAGCCAGCTGCCAGGCTCGTGTGGGAAGGGAGTATCCCAGGAATTCTTCCCCCTGCGCGTCTGCTGGACAGAAGCCCAGGAGGACTCCAATCCGGTTCTGGCACCTTTGCATTTTGGTGAGTCGGTTCAGACCCAAGATACAGTATAGGCACACACAATGGGTGGGTCCGTCAGTCACAAACAGGTCCCAGTATTACCTATGTTGAAGTTTTTAGCCTCCTCCCATCCAATTTCAGTAACGGAGGATAAAATCAGAGATTTACTTGTGTGGGTAAGAGTACATTACCCTCACATTGATACAAGTCAGATATTTAAAGTAGGATTTTGGCAGCAAGTAAACAGAGACATTTACCATGCAGCAACAATGAAAGATAGTAAAGCTAAAGATCTTTTAACAGTAGCACGAGTAATGCTGGAAGCATTAACTACAGAAACAGTAAAAGTTTCTAGTCCTTTGAAGGCGATAGAGGGTATCCCAGGACTGGAGGAGGGGGCATCCAGCCAGCAGCTGGTGCCTACACAATCCACCTGCCAGCAGCAGAGCAGTTCATTTTCAGACACCCCAGATTCCTCAGATACACCCCAGTTTATAGAATTACCTACACCCACCCCTCAGTCGGGAAAGCTCAGAATGGAGGTTTTTCCCAAAAATTTCGATGATTTGGATTTTTGCTTTTTTAGTCCCTCAAAAGCATCCTCAACACTGGCGGGGGGGGCAGTTACATTCTACCGCGAGGGCGGTGGGAGGAACCAAGGAGGGAGAACAAACAGGACATACCATGCCTTATACCTCTGCAGTGGCAGAAATGACGATAACCCCAATTCGTGGCGTTGCGGGAATTAACAGAGTGACTGCGACACCATCGGAGCTTCAAAATACTGACATTTTACCAGTTTTGCCACCGTCTGCACAAAGGGAAACATCACAGACCTCGGGACCCGGGGCAGGGGGGGGAGAGATAAGTGCAGAAACTCCCGCGCGGTTCGTGGTTCGCGGAAAGCCCCCGCTGCTCAAAAGCGCTTCACCGGCAGCGCAGACGGCACCTCCCCCACAAGCGGCGGGGGAGGGGAGCTCTCACAGTGCGGCCGGGACAGATTCCAGCGGGACCGGGGTGGAGGGGACGGCGATGGCTGCAGAGAGCGACGCGCAGGCGGCGGCAGGGCCATCCGTATAAGGGGGAGCAGGGAACGCCCGGCGGGGGGGGGGGGGCAGAGGAGCCATCCGGCCCGGAAGCAGCCGGTGACGCATGCGCAGTGCGGCCAAAGTGTAGGGTACACACGCGTGCGCAGCGGCTGGAGCTGCCGGCGTCTCCGAAGCCAGAAGTGGCAGGGACGGGGCCAGAGATTTGACAGACAGAGAGATACCTATGCAGACCTACCTCGCAGGGACAGGGACCAGGACGATAGGCAGACTGCAGGACACGGGACAGGGACAGTCCGTGCCGGGTGGGGGCGTGGCCAAGGGAAGTGCGGCGGCACCCCTGGGGGCGGGGCCAGGCACCGTAAGCCGAGCAGTTGCCATGGACACGACAACAACAAACCGAATCACTCCAAGCCAGACCAACAGCGCCACCGTGTGGCGGAAGATTTATAATACCAGACTATTTTCCAGTTAAATACGAGAAACAAACCGATAAGGGAAACAAAATGCCACAGTCTCCTGAAGATCAGGAGAACACCCTATGCATCACAGCATCAGAAGGAATTCCAGTAAGCGTGGTCAGCATTGGAGACATTCAAAGCTCTGTGGCTGTGATTCTGAAAAACATTTTTGAAGGATTTTTTCAGCAGATGGGGACAGTTCTGGAACCTCATCTTCAGAAAAAGGTTGAAATTCTACAAAGCTCTCCAACTCTTCTGCCAGGACAAAGAACAATACAGCAAGGACCACAGATTTCTACAATACCAATGAATCAAAAAATGAAGGAGGCAGCAGCTTGGCCTCAATCTCAAGTAACTCCTTTGAGCAGACAAATTCCTATAGAGACACACAGACCTGCAACAGCAGCTCAAGATACTTTAGTTGATTGGGCAAATATTAGAATGGACTTGACAAGAAGCAGAGAATATCCTGCAGCGGGGACTGGTGAAATAGCCATGCCACTGAATTATGACCCACAAGGACAAAACCCAAGATGGCAAAAATTAAATCATGATTTAGTTAAAGATTTAATTAAGGCAATTAGAGATTATGGACTGGGATCTTCATATTTTAAACTGCTTTTGAAAGGTATTCTCAATGAATATGACATGACTCCATATGACATGAGATCTCTTGTGTCATTGATACTTACTGACACACAAGGACTTATGTGGGAGAGCAGATGGAGAAGAGCTTTGGAGGAGCTGCCAAAGAAATACCAAGGTGGTGCTCATGCTAACCTCACCATGGCAGAATTAGCAGGAGATCCTCCTCACAATGACCAGTACGACAAGCCGCCAGGATTCCAAGGGGAGTGTCGGCAGACATCAAAGAAGCAGCTCGCAAGGCAATTCTTCAAGTTTCACCAGCAGGAACACATGATGTTGTTTACACAGAAATCAAACAAGGACCATCTGAATATTTTTCCTCATTTGTTGACAAACTCACACAAGCCATTGATAGACAAATTACAGAAGAAACAGCACGACCATATCTGCTGAAGACCCTTGCATTTGCCAATGCAAATCCAGAATGCAAAAGAGTCATCAGTTCTTTGCCAGGTAGCCATCCTTGATGCAGATGGTTGAAGCCTGCAGCAAGATTGGAACACCACAACATACAGCTTCAATTGTCAAGGAGCAAATGACAGAAGTCTTTCAAGAATAACATGGAAGGATTTTTGCAAATTTCAAGAAAAAGAATCTATCTCAAATTCAATGCCACAACTGTGGGGGTTCTGGACATTTTAAGAAGAATTGTCCGCAATCCACAAAGACTTCCAAGCTACCAGAACTTTGCCCTAGATGTCGCAGAGGAAGACATCTTGCAAAGGGCAGGAGAAAAGAGTTCCAAGACACACTCTGATTAAGCAAAGGGAATTAGACCAAGCACAGGTTACTGCCCGCATGGTCAGCTCAACCTGCAGAGCTGTGTGTGCTTGGAAGAGCCTGGCACTGAAATGCCCTGAGCAGGAAGGCTCAAATATCTGCTGGGGACAGCATGGCAGCTAACAGGGTGGTAAAAGCAATTCTGACCTCTTCAGCAATCACTGGTTCACTTATTAAGGTATTTCTAAAACAAATAAATCCAAGAGAAGGGAGTGTGGAAGCAACAGACTCAGATGGGAATCTCATTTTACAGGAAAGGTCCTTCGGGTGGTTATGGCTGCTTTAGGAATACAATGGGACCAACACAAACCCTGGCACACTCAGAGCTCAGGTCAGGTAGAAAGAATGAATGGGGAAATAAAGAAACTCCTTTGGAAGCTGGTGATAGAAACCAAGATGCCATGGGTACAGCTTTTGCCATTGGCAAGAATAAGAGCCAGACCCAGGGCAGATATTCAATTATCTCCCCTGGAATTGGTGGTTGGAATTCCTTACCCTGACAATTTGCCACCTAGTGAGCAGTGGAGATAAGGGATGTATATTTCAAACAGTCCGTGGCCACAATCCTGGCTCCTGTGAAATCTCTCCCATACAAACTTGGGCTGGCACAGAGCCTGCCTTGGCACTTTGCTGTTCCCAACATCCAACCAGGACATCGGGTCCTGCCTGAGGAGTGCAAAGAAGCTCCACTGGTGGCCAAGTGCCGTGGCCCATCCCAAGTGTCCCTGAGCACAGGAACAGCCCCAGCACACTCAGCACGGGGGGACCCCTCACCCTGGCCTCAGGGGCTCTCCAGCCCTGCAGATTTGCACTTCCCACCTGCAGCACCAGCACGGGAGGCCCCACTGAGCCTGCACTGAAGGCAATGCAGCAGCAGCCAGGGCTCCAGAGCGGGGGAAGCCCCTGGGCCTGCCCACACATCCTCTGCTCAAATCCTCTGCCTGGGCACCCTCCTTGGGCATCTCCAGCCACTGGGGCCAATCCTTGCTGCCCCTGCTGCAGCTTGGCTGCTTTCTGTGCCTGCACTGCCACAGCTGCTGGGGAACACAAGGGCACAATCCCACTCTGGCTCTCAATTACACACTGGGCTGGGGGGGATTAGAAAATCATGAAAAAACAGGGCTTGTGCCAGAAAATATGCTTAGTTTGAATTTTTTAAAATATTCTTTCCCTACTCAGGCCTTGTTTGCCTTTATCTCAGTTTTTTAAGGGATGTTACACCACTCAAGAGAGATGAGTTTAATATGTCAATGGACTGGAAATAGCCCAAAAGATCCCCATCAACAGAACATCATCGACCATCAGCAAACATTAAGGAACACCCACAGCAGACATAGCCCCCAGGTTGTTAGTGACATCTAGTCTAGATTAGGATGAGAAGGAAATCCAGGAGTTCAGACTAATTAACATCAGAGGAGAAGAAAGCAAAATGCAATAGGAAACCAAATAGAAAGAACTACACAACTTGAAACTACTGAATATTAAACCAACGGATTTCAATGGGTTCAGACAGTATAAAGTTTATGAAAAATCTAGTAACACTCGTGTCAGGGAATGATATTCTCTTAACACCTGGGCTACGTGTGGATGAAATGATTTCTGTTGCACATCCAGGCCAGAATGAAGTAATGCTTTGACTCTCTAACATTAAAGACACCAAGCTGAAAGCAGATTGTGTGGAGCGGGGTGGGGCGAAAGGAAGGGGTGCACATGTGAGTCATCCAATGGCTGCTCTGGAAAACAAAGTTTCAGGTAGCCAGGAGTGGAGCTTTAGAAATGCAAATTAAATGGGTAGTTTTCCCCAGCACTATTATTATTTGAATTGCAGGATTACAAGCTGTCCTCGAAAAAATAGCCAACCAGACAGATTCAGCTGCTGAGCATCGTGCAGACCCAACCATACCAAGGTAGAAGGTGACATTTAGGGAAAATTAAATGATCAAACTGCTTTTTGCAAATAGATGATAACTGAAAAGTGGTGAAACATAAAACAATGGAATAAGAAAGTTGCTCATATTGTGGTCCAAAGGTAGAAAGGATGGCAATGGGACACATGTTCGTGGTTCCCCGATAGACCATGGGTTAAACAAATGCTGTTCCTCCTCTGATGTGCTGCAGTAACTCTCACCTTTTTCCCATGCAGACACCTTGCTTAGTGCAGCTCATTCAGCAGGTGACAGCCAGGCCTGATCCAGAAACAGCTACAAAAGGACAGGGAGGGCACTGAGAATAATCCCAAAATCAAAGAAGATCCAGGAAGAAAAAACAGAGTCGATGAGTGAATCTGCTTGGAGATAGGGCCAGGGACTTGTACATGAGAAAGCAATGGGAGAAATCTTCAGTTTCAGAAAATGTTATTAATGGACACAGACTGCTGCTCAGCCAAGATCTTTCTCAATTCCTGAACTTCGAGGACAAACACTTAACAGAGCCAGGAATATCGGATGTTATACTAAAGGAGGAACATATTAAGAGAGACATGCAGCAGGCGGATCGGGAAATCTGAATTTTCCAAGTGTCTCATCCAGTGGGGAAAGGGAGAGGGAGATGCAGCTGGGAAAATGAGGATAGAAAGGAGGCTGCGTTTTAGACACTGCATGGCAAATGCCACTTGGCCTCTCTCTTTGTTATAAAGTCACTTTTACAGGACTCCTCTGTCTCCTTTGTGCACAAAAAACTCTGGACACGTGAATTTTCCCGCACAGCCCCGGGGCCTCTCTCAAACATCCCGTGCCCGGCTCGGGCTCCTGCCGGGCTCCAGGTGGGTCCTGGCTCCACCCCGGACTCACTCCCAGCTCCCAGCGCCCTCAGCTCCCGCTCACCCTGAGCTCCCGGCGGTTCGGGGCAGCAGCGGCTCCCGATGTCCGGGCCGGGCCCAGCGCGGAGCCGCCCCTCAGACGAGGGTCCGAGAAATGGCGAAGCTCGGGAAAGGGAGAGAAGACAGTGCTGCGTGCAGAGCCCGCCCCTTGCTGCGATTGGCTCATTCTGCCGTCACTCGTCGTTCTCGCGCGCTGATTGGGCAGAGCGGGGAGAAGCCCGGCCCCGGGGCCAAAGGCGCCTATTTCGGAGCTTCTGTGCGGCCCGGGAGCGGCGGCAGCGGCCGGAGCCCGGTAAGGCGGCGGCCGCTGAGCTCGGAGGCGGCCCCAGCGCAGATGGGAACGGCTCTCGGTTCTGCGGGGCCTCGGGGCTCGTTGCGGGCGGAGTGGGCACTGGGGATTCGTTGTGCCATGCCCGGCCCGTGTTCCCCCTGAGCTGAGGACACTGCGGAAACGGCTGCCCTTGGTCTCCTTCTGTCTGGAGCCTCGAAAGGAGCCGGTGCCGGAGCAGCGACTCACCGCGCTCCAGTCGCTGCCACTCCCGGGCCCGCACAGGCGCTCCGGCAATGGCGCCTTTACTGCATCACGATCGCCGTGGGGGCGGCACCGGGACGCAACTTTTCCCCACTCTGCCCAATCAGCGCGCGAGAATGAGGAGTGACGGCAGAATCAGCCAATCGCAGCGAGGGCCGGGCTCTTCAACGGACTCCCCTCCCTTTCCCCGCGCTCCGCCATTGCTCGGAACCCTCGCCTGAGGAGCGGCCCCGCGCTGGGCTCGGCCCGGCATCGGGCCGAGGAACCGCTGCTGCCCTGAACCGCCGGGAGCTCGGGGTGAGCGGGAGCTGAGGGCGATGGGAGCTGGGGGTGAGTCGGGGATGGAGCCGGGATCCACCTGCAGCCTTTGCAGCAGCCCGAGCCGGGGCAAAGGATGCCTGTGAGAGGTCAAAATTTCTCTGTCACTTCCCTCCTCACCCTGGGCAGGGAACAGAACACATGAGGAAAGGTTCGAGGGTCTGGATAAGGGTAGGGACAGTTGGTCATGGGCACAACAATTGACTTTGGGAAATTAATATAATTTATCGTCAGAAAAATCAGAGCACGACAATCGCAGGTGATATAAATGAGAAACAAAATGTCCCGATATTCAGCAAAACTTAGATTGCTTTATATTGTATAGGCAGAGCAAGCAGTACTGGGCAACGTGAGGGGTCACTGCCCACTCCACGCTCCATTGAACCTCCTCTTATAGTTTGGTCTCTCGTTGTAATCAATAATTTTTGGGGTTTTTGCTGCCATAGTTTTGCCAGGTAAGCAGTGGTGGTCGAATAAACGTGTAAAGTCTGTGGGTGATAGGCAGTCTCATAGATAACCATCTGGTCTTGATAGATAAAACCAGCAAAAATTGGGTAGTCTGCCCTTTGTAGATAGGCAGCATTGATCAAACAAGGGCAGGAGTCTGAGCTTGCAAAATCTATCAGACTATTGGAAAGTCTGATTTTGCAAACTGGTAGTAGATACAACTTATTTAGAAAATGTAATATTCGTAACAGGGGTGTTTAGAGCAGAATGATTTAGTCCTATTTTTTTTTTCTATCTAGTGTCTATGCTTCAATTCTGACCTTGGTATTCAAGTTTATACAAACACCAATACTATTGTGATTAATACTAATCTTTTATCAATTATCACAATTTCCCCCCCCCCTTTTTTTTTTTTTTTTTTTTTTTTTTTTTTTTTTTTTTTTTATCCCATTGATTCATGTTTGGGCTTCAAATTTTTTCAGTACTTCTTGTGCTAGATTTAATTCATTCCCTGCCATTAGTTTTGTTGTCATCTCAATATCCACTGGTATTGTAGCAACTTGTTTTCCTTGAACCACTGACTGGATTAGTTAAATGAAGCATGGAACAAGACAAGGGATGAACAGTAGTTCTAATAATGCACATGTTAACATAAAACCTTATTTCTTCCACCAAGATCTCTCCAACGGGTTATTTCACCAATTGTCATAAAGCATAGAGTTCCAGGTTTGTACAGGTACACAGGCTATTCATTTTATTTCTTCTGCAATTTTAGTAATTACTTCAAAATCACCATTAATTTCTAAGCAGCATTCAGAATTGTTGAACTTCCCACACAATGCTTCTTCTTCAGCTAATAGATAGTGCAGGGCTAGTCATTTTTGATACACTGCTGCTCTAGTTTGAGTAAGTTGTTTAGCAGTCAATTCCATTGCTCAGGCTATTTGGTTGTAGCCTGATAATTCTATTTAACATGTAAATTGGAGTGCAATAGCCCCAGCTCCCATCTTGAACCCAGGCAGCTGGTCCCAAGTACTTGATAATTCCTTCTGGGGGCCATTTATCATCCTTCCAGATTTGTGTTCCCCTTATGGTGCAGCTCCTTTTGTTTTGATAGAAAGTTTTATACAAGGGAATTCCTAACACTTACATTTTCCTTTTGGTAGTGTAAGAAATGCAGGTTGGATAATCCCTAGAGTACATGTCCCTCTCCATCTTTCTGGTAGGGTATTATAAGCTCTTTTCCTGCAGATCCAAAATATCCAGGTTAGTTTAACTGATTCAGGTTGTTGCCAATCAATATGTTCTTACACTTCTTATTTCTTCCTATGGATTGGCTCTATTCTTATTATACCAGCATAGTCCTGTAAAATTGTTCTTTATACAATTACCTTTGCTTAACTTTCCCCAATATCCTTTTGGGAGCTTTGGGCCACCAAGACTGACTGCTTGTATTTGTAATCAGGATAGTCTTAGAGGAGATGTGCCTCACATATTGGATAAAGTTACTTTCCTGATGTGTTGTACATACTTCTCCTATTACCTCATGATTTAGAACTCACCCTTCAGCTCTATTGACACCCCTCAATATTTCCCTTTGATTCCACTGCAATAACAGCTCTGGGCCTAATTCCTTCCCCCTCCATGGCCATTGTTCAGTCATTTGCATTTCTTTATAGATCCAACAGTGAGCTAAGTTCAGTTCAGTAGTAATTTCTTTCATGAATTCCACAAATGAATTCTTTCCTTAGGTGGGTAAGTCCTGTTCTCTGAGTTGTTTCAATTCCCATACAAGTTAAGACTTCCTTTATGGTTTGTCCTGGTGCTCTTGAATGCTTTAGTTATATTCTTTATCAATTCCTGCTTGTAGTGCTCTTGCACTCCTCCCTGATCTGAATATCCCCACATACCTTCTTTTGTGAAGCAGAGCTGTGCTTCTGCTACGGGGCAGCTTTGCTATGCTGATGGAGCCCACCCTCCTTTTCCCAAATTGGTGGCTACCCAGTAACTTTTTCCCATGACAGTGCAGGTTTCTGAGTTGTGTTTATTATAGCAGGCTGAATTGATGTGTGTGTGGAAGGAAAGGGTGGATACCATGCTCTGCTGTACCTCACTGTCTGGTAACACTTGGAACAAGCATCAGCACTATTTCCTTTTGTCATAATTAGCAATAGGATGAGTCCCATGACTGTTTTCATCCTTCTGCCTCCCTCGAGGCCTGTGGGGTTGCTACCAGTAGCCAAGGTTTGTTTAATCTTCTGGGCAGCAGGGAGTATGTCCTGGGGTCTCCCACTTTGTCTTTCTCTTTTGGTGGTGTTTCTTAATTTTGTCCCAGCTTTTGGTTTTAACATTCCAGTACAAGGTACAGCAGCAACAGCCCAGCATATGGAACACTTTCCAGCACCCTTTCCGTACCTCTGCTTTGGCTTTCTTTCCTCTTGTTCCATTCTTAAGTAACTCCCACCAGTTATGATCATCAGTTTCCATTTTTCCTTGCGCTGATAGGGTATTAAGTACCTTAACAGTTTGTTTCTTTTACATTGGACACATAATGCAAATAGGAGATACCCACCATAGGAATGACACCACCACAACTCAGTACAATATGGATACACTTTTTACTAATTTTCAGGTAAATTGTCTTTGACACTTCTCAGCTGTAGATTTTTACTGTTTCTTGGGTATGTTCCATTACCCAGGCACTGGAAATTCCCATTTACAAAGCAAAATTACATAAGTCACAGGTTAAAGCCAGAATATGAGTGCATTCTGACTGAAACAGTCCTGATCTTGTTTGAAGAGGAAATACCTTTCCTTAGATGCAAAAGCTTAAAGTCAGCTGCTGGTCTTTTTTTTTGTACACATAGCAGGCAGGCTGCCCAAGCACTGAGGCTAAAGAAATTTGAGATAGTAAATAAATACACATAAAACAACACTAAAAATGAGAATTTAACAGCACTAATTGTTTAAAATTTTAACTACCATACAAAAGCTGCTGAAGTGACTTTCTTTTAAATTAGCCATCGCAGTTCATATGTAGCAGGTGTGTTATGCTAATACAGCATGTCCTATTTCTTATTTTCTTGCACACTGCCAGGAGTAAGACATTTCAGAGACCTTTCTTAGTTTTAACTGCTGTTTTTTTTTTTTTAATTCTTCTTATAACTGTTTATTCTATGCAGCCTCACTTGGGGCAGCTGCTGCTGACTTTTGCTTCAGCATTGTCTTGTTTGTTGCATTAATTTGGTTTTCAGGATAAGCCACATCAGTTTGATGTGCTTACAGAGCACTAGATGCTACTGTGCTCTGCATGCACTCCCCTGTAAACATTAAAACATTTCAAGGAATCAGGGAATTACAGAATGTGTCAGGTTGGAAGGAACCACAGTGGGTCATTTGGTCTTATCTCCCTGCTCAGGGAGGGTGTCCTTAGAACACGTAGCACAGCACATTTATTTACTTTTATCTGTGGCATTGCACTCATAGAAGACTTAGCAAATTATTGTAAACCTTACACAAAAGCCAGGACTGTTTTAGTCATGAAGCTGAAAGAGGTTAAAACCTCAGGAGAGGTTAGGTTGGATATCAGGAAAATGTTTTCTACCCAGAGGGTAGTTGGACACTGAACAGGCTCCTTATGGGAATGGTCACAGCACCAAACCTGACAGAGTTTAAGAAGTTTGCACAATTCCTTCAGCCTGTGTTGGGGTGTCCTATACAGAGACACGAGTTGGACTTAACTTTGATGTGTCCCTTCCAAGTCAGCACATTCTGTTATCTTGTGATTTTTATTATTCACTATGTGCAGCACACTCCAGGTGCTGGCTGGGCAGTGAGGATTACAGCATTTGAGAAACACAACTGTCCTGGTTTAGGACAAAATTAGGGGAAAAATCTCCAAAAGGAGCCCTATTAAGAACAAACTCCCACAACTCCTCCCCCCCCCACCACCGGTTCGGGAAGAATTTCCTCAGAGGAAAAGTGGAAAAAACTTGTTTATTTATCAAATACACTCCAACACAAGAAAAAAACAGCCACGGATGACAAAAAAACTTTCACCCATCTGAGTGGATGTACAGACCTGTACAGTGCCAGGGAGGGCAAAATGTGTAGTGCTTGCCACGAACAGGCAGAGTCTGAGGTTTCTTGATGTTCCAGGTCAGGTCTGGATCAGGTTTGGGTGGTATTCCTGGCTAAACTAACTAATAAAGGAAAAAAAGAAAGTAAAGCAAAGCACCAGCCCAGACCATGGGGGAAGGGTGCTGGATAATTAGACAAAACCTTCACAGAGTCAAGTGTAAAAGCTCTGAACATCCAGGCATGAACAGCACACACGATTGGGGATACAAAGGATTGTAACGTCACCCCAGGACATTCTACACCTTATCTCCATATCGTGAACATATTAAAACTTCATTAAGTAAAAACTTTTATTTCACTTGCTCAAACCTTCAACACTTACACATTTCCTTCCATCTTACTTGCTCAGACCTTCAACACTTACACATTTCCTTCTGTCTCACCCCACAATCAGCTCTCCCTGAGGTATGCACTGCATTGTTCCATCTTTCTGCATTATCCACCATGTACAACCTGGTCCTTGAGCAAAGACAAAGACCCACAAATGGGTTTACCTGTACTCGAGGCAGGATGAATCCATACTGCCTTCCCTAACCTTTGACATGGGCCACTGGAACTTTATCTTCATTCACTATATTAAGGGTGTCAGACTGGGCAGGATCTGCTCCATTGGTGGAACCTCGGGTGTTGACTAACCAAGTGGTCTTTGCTAAATGCTGTTCCCAGTTTTTAAAAGACCTCCACCCCAATGCTTTCAAGGTGGTTTTCAGCAATCCATTGCACCTTTCCACTTTACCTGCAGCCGGTGCATGATAAGGGATGTGGTACACCCACTCAATGCCATGTTCCCTAGCCCAAGTGTTAATAAGGTTATTCTTGAAATGAATCCCATTGTCTGACTCGATCCTCTCAGGAGTACCATGCCTCCAAAGGACCTGCTTTTCCAGGCCCAGGATGGTGTTGTGGGCTGTGGTATGAGACATTGGATAGGTTTCCAACCATCCAGTGGTGGCTTCTACCATGGTCAGCACGTAGCGCTTGCCTTGGCGGGTCTGAGGCAGTGTGATATAGTCAATCTGCCAGGCCTCTCCATATTCATATTTGGACCATCGCCCCCCATACCAGAGGGGCTTCACCCGCTTGGCCTGTTTGATGGCAGCGCACGTGTTACAGTCATGAATAACCTGAGAGATGCTGTCCATGGTTAGATCCACCCCTTGGTCTTGTGCCCACTTATAGGTGGCGTCTCTGCCCTGGTGACCTGAGGCATTGTGGGCCCATTGTGCTAGGAACAACTCTCCCTTGTGTTCCCAGTCAAGGTCTGCCTTTGATACCCCTATCTTTGCAGCCTGATATACCTGCTGATTGTTTTGCTGCTCTTCATTAGCTCTGCTTCTGGGGACATGGGCATCTGCATGGCGAACCCTCATGGGTAGTTTCTCTAGCCGGGTAGCGATGTCTTTCCACTCATCAGCAGCCCAAATTGGTTTTTCTCTACTCTGCCGGTTCTCCTCTTTCCATCTCTTCAACCATCCCCACAGAGCATTGGCTACCATCCATGAATCAGTGTACAAATAGAGCTTTGGCCACTTCTCTCCTTCTGCAATGTCTTTTGAGTTCAGCAAATTGACTTGATCCCCTCTCCTTCAGTGGCCTCTGTGACCCGTTGTGTGGGGCTCCATACAGCTGCTTTCCACCTCCAGTTCATCCCTACAATGTGACAGGAACCATTGGTGAACAAAGCGTAACGTGTTTCCTCTGCTGGTAGTTGGTTGTATGGTGGAACTTCCTCAGCCCGTGTCACTGGTTCTTGTTCCTCATCTGTGACACCAAAATTTCACCTTCAGGCCAGTTTGTAATTATTTCCAAAATCCCAGGGCGATTTAGTTTTCCAATTCGGATGCGCTGAGTGATGAGGGCAATCCATCTGCTCCATGTGGGTAGAGAGGACTCACAGTCTGGCTGTACTCAGGGATGTGCATTTTCCAAAGGAACCGCTACTGCCCTCAACCACCAGGAGCTCAGGGTGAGCAGGGGCTGAGGGTGGTGGGAGCTGGGAGTGAGTCTGGGATGGAGCCAGGACCTACCTGGAGCTCGGCAGGAGCCTGAGCCGGGCAAGGGATGTTTGAGAGAGGCCCCGGGGCTGTGCAGGAAAATTCACGTGTCCAGAGTTTTTTGTGCACAAAGGAGACAGAGGAGTCCTGTAAAAGTGACTTTATTGATGAACAAAGGAAGAGGCCAAGTGGCATTTGCCTTGCGGTCTCTAAAACACAGCCTCCTTTCTATCCTCATTTTCCCAGCTTCATCTCCCTATCCCTTTCCCCACTGGCTGAGGTATTTGGAAAATTCAGATTTCCTGATCCGCCTGCTACATGTCCCCCTTAATATGTGCCACTGCTTTAGTATAACATCTGATATTCCTGGCTCTGTTAAGTGTTTCTTCTTTTCGAAGTTCAGGAATTGAGAAAGATCTTGGCTGAGCAGCAGTCTGTGTCAATTAATAACATTTTCTGAAACTGAAGGTTTCTGCCTTTACTTTCTCATGTACAAGTCCCTGGTGCAATTCCCAGGCAGATTCATTCATTGTCTGTTTTTTCTTCCTGGGCCTTCTTTGATTTTGGGATTATTCTCAGTGCCCTCACTCCCTGTTCTTTTGTAGCCGTTTCTGGATCAGGCCTGGCTGCCACCTGCATCCCCTTGCTCAGCTGCTGAATGAGCTGCACTCAGCAAGGTCTCTGCATGGGAAAAAGGTGAGAGTTGCTGCAGCACAGCAGAGGAACAGCATTCGTTTAACCCGTGGTCTGCCAGGGAACCATGAAAACCAGTCCAATTCCCATCCTTTCTACATTTGGACTGGTACATGATCTACTTTCTTGTTTCCTTTGGTATCTGTTTTAACACTTTCTGGTTATCATTCTTTTGCAAACAGCAGACTGAGTAATTTAATTTTCCACAAACTCTTCCTCCTTCTGTTAATAGGTAATCTGATCCCATCCCATGGTGAAATGTCTTGTTCTTAATTTCCCTGGGTTGGTCGGCAGGCAGGTCAGGAGCTGGAGGTGGCCAATTGTTATTTCAAGGACTGATAATATATTCTTTAGTACATAATAATAATAGCAATAATAATAATAATAGTAGTAATAATGATAACAAAATTTAGTTTTTGATCTAAATATGCTACTGAAAATATTGGTGAATTTTATTTCACCTCATATGAATTTATTAAGGTTTCCAGGGGCTGGGCCATGGATTTGTAGGGTTTGTTCTGGTTTCTGTTCATCTTTTCCCCATTTTTGAGCACTTCCTCTAGCCAGGGCTGCATCAATTGACCACTTTTCTCTAATTAAATCATCAAATATTTGGACTCCCAACTGATTTCTCTGGACTAGTAAAAAAGACCACAGTGCTCTAATACACCCTATATAACCTAGACAGTGACAGCAGGTGTTGGAGTGGGGAGAGGGATGATTCCCCCCCACGTTTTTTTAGTAAAGTTTTCACAACATTCTCCATTTGCTGTTTCCCTTTGCAGCTTAACCAATTTCTGTTGCAGTCAGATATCCTCACTGTGGGCTCTGCCTTTAGCTGTGCAAATTCCATCTGTGCAAGCAGAGCTTAATGTGAGGGACAGAGGGAATCAGCCCAATTCCTCCCCCCAGGCAAGAGTACCCTGGTACATTGTCCACACTTTACCTCAGCAGTGTTAATTTGCATTTCTAAAGCTCCTCTTCTGGCTGTCTCTGTTCAAGAGCAGCCATCCCCTGACTCACCTGTGGCAAGCCCACAATCTCCTTCTTTTTTTTTTCTTCTTTTTCTTTTCAAACAATATTCTATTACCTGTTGATGTGTTCAATCATCACCTTTAAAGCCCTTCTAGTTTTGCAAAATCTATCCTAAAGGTGAATATTGAAGAACCCAAACAGAAATTTTGCCATCACTAAGAGCCTCGCTCAAACATACACAAAAAATTTCCAATGAAATCAAGTTATTTCTACTTCTCCTGGGAGTAAAATTTGATTGTCACATCCTTGGCCCAAACCTAACAACACAAAAGTAGGATTATTCTCCACTAGATGGGCAATTACCAGGGTAAGGAATTCCAAACACTAATTCCAAGGGAGATAATTTAATATCTGCCCTGGGTCTAGCTCTTATTCTTGCCAAAGCCAATGGCAAAAGCCGTACCTGTGGCATCTTGGTTTCTATCACCAGCTTCCAAAGGAGTTTCTTTATTTCCCCATTCATTCTTTCTACCTGACCTGAGCTCTGAGTGTGCCAGGGTTTGTGTTGGTCCCATTGTATTCCTAAAGCAGTGTCCTGGTTTGAAAGGACAGGTGTCTGCCAGTAAGGGCAGAAGTTTCCCTTTTTGGAATAGAGACTTTGGTTTCACTCCCCTCCCCCAAGTATTATGATTGTTTGAATCAAGGACTCTGAGGCAGAGATAAGGGGGGTGGGAATAACAGCTCTTTTACTAATATATCTAACCATACAAACAGAAAACAATAACAGTTAAAATTGCTAACAGAACGAAATAGATAACTCGGTGTCAGTCCCTTTAGATGCAAGCACGCTGTCTCTGTACTTAGTCCAGAGCCTGGATTTGCCAGAGGGCAGACGGGAACGAAGGCAGGAGGGAGGGGGGAGGGGCAGCAGCAGCCACGCCGGTCTCGGGCGGGAACGGGCTGGAGCGGCGGCTCCTCGCTCGCCGTGTGTGTCCGGGTGATCAGCTGTGTCCGCAGAGGCAGGAGGCTGAAATGGGGCAGATGCAGGGCAGGTGATCGCAGAGGGTCTGGCTCTGCTGTGCTCGGCCGCGTGGCTGAACGATCCCAGGCGTCCTCCTCCCAGCTTGCCGGAAACGCGAGTGCCCTCCCGGAAGTCTCAGAGGCCCCTCCGGGGCCGTCCCCACCCACCCCCTTTGTCTGGACCCATCAGGGACCCTGGGCGTAGCCCAGCCAGCTCCATTGGCATGATAATGGGAAAAATTCTTTCAATTGACACAGTAATAGAAAAGCACTCAACCCCCAACATTATCCACCCCGAATTTTTTCCATGCCAACATGCTACATCATATTGAAATCTTTAAATTATATACATACATGTAGTTACAGGCACAGTATCATATATAGTTCACCCTAGAACAAGGTCCCCTTGGGGTATGCATCGGGTCTCTCCATCCTTTTGCATCACCCACCAAGTGCAACCTGGTCCTTGAGCGAAAACCTCCCCACGAAGAGGATTGTCTTTGCTGGAAGCAGAGTTCACCCAGACAGTTTTTCCTAACATGCCTCTCAGGTGTACCACTGGAACTGTATCTCCATCTGCTGCTCCCAAGGGCTCTGACTGGGCAGGGCCTGCTCGGTTAGTGGAACCTCGGGTATTCACTAACCATGTGGCCTTTGGTAGATTGATCTCCCAGTTCTTGAAAGTCCCCCCACCAAGTGCCTTTAAGGTGGTTTTAAGCAGACCATTGCACCGTTCGATTTTCCCAGCCGCTGGTGCATGGTAGGGAATATGGTACACCCACTCGATGCCATGTTCTTTAGCCCAGGTGTTTATAAGGCTATTTTTGAAATGAGTCCCATTGTCTGACTCAATTCTTTCAGGGGTACCATGCCTCCAGAGGACTTGTTTTTCCAGGCCCAGAATGGTGCTCCGAGCAGTGGCGTGGGGCACAGCGTAGGTCTCCAACCATCCAGTGGTGGCTTCTACCATGGTCAGCACGTAGCACTTGCCCTGGCGGGTTTGAGGCAGTGTGATATAGTCAATCTGCCAGGCCTCTCCATACTTATATTGGACCATCGCCCCCCATACCAGAGGGGCTTCACCCGCTTGGCCTGTTTGATGGCAGCGCACGTGTCACAGTCATGAATAACCTGAGAGATGCTGTCCATGGTTAGATCCACCCCTCGGTCTCGTGCCCACTTATAGGTGGCGTCTCTGCCCTGATGGCCTGAGGCATCGTGGGCCCATCGAGCCAGGAACACTTCTCCCTTGTGTTCCCAATCTAAGTCTATCTTTGAGACCTCTATCTGTGCAGCCTGATCTACCTGCTTGTTGTGCCTGTGTTCTTCATTAGCCCGACTCTTGGGAACATGGGCATCCACATGACGGACTTTCACGGGGAGCTTCTCTACCCGAGTGGCAATGTCTTTCCACTCATCAGCAGCCCAGATTGGTTTTCCTCTACGTTGCCAGTCAGCCTTTTTCCACCTTTCCAGCCAACCCCACAGAGCATTGGTTACCATCCACGAATCAGTGTAAAGGTAGAGCTTTGGCCATTTCTCTCTCTCAGCAATGTCCAAGGCCAGCTGAACAGCTTTGAGTTCCGCAAGTTGACTCGATCCACCTTCTCCTTCGGTAGCTTGTGCAGCCTGTCGTGTGGGGCTCCATACGGCAGCTTTCCACTTCCGGTTCATTCCCACAATGCGGCAGGAACCGTCGGTGAAAAGGGCGTAGCGTGTTTCATCTGCTGGCAGCTGGTTGTACGGTGGAGCTTCTTCAGCCCGGGTCACTTGATTTTGCTCCTCCTCATCAGCGAGACCAAAATCTTCACCTTCTGGCCAGTTCGTAATTATCTCCAAAATCCCAGGGCGATTTGGGTTACCAATACGGGCGCGCTGCATGATGAGGGCAATCCACTTGCTCCATGTGGCGTTGGTGGCATGGTGAGTAGAGGGAACCTTTCCTTTGAACATCCACCCCAGCACTGGCAGTCGGGGTGCCAGGAGAAGTTGTGCTTCTGTGCCAATCACCTCTGAGGCAGCTTGAACTCCCTCATAGGCAGCCAAGATTTCCTTCTCTGTGGGAGTGTAGTCGGCTTCAGATCCTTTGTAGCTTCTGCTCCAGAATCCCAGGGGTCGGCTTCGGGTCTCACCAGGCACCTTCTGCCAAAGGCTCCAGGACAGACCATGGTTCCCAGCTGCAGAGTAGAGCACATTCTTTACCTCTGGTCCTGTCCTGACTGGGCCAAGGGCCACTGCATGAGCGATTTCCTGTTTGATCTGGGCAAAAGCTTGCTGTTGTTCAGGGCCCCAATGGAAATCGTTCTTCTTGCGAGTGACCTGGTAGAGAGGGCTCACAATCTGGCTGTACTCAGGGACGTGCATTCTCCAAAAGCCGATAGCACCTAGAAAAGCTTGTGTCTCCTTCTTGCTTGTTGGTGGGGACATTGCAGTGATCTTATTGATGACTTCAGTGGGGATCTGGCGCCGTCCATCCTGCCACTTCACTCCCAGGAACTGGATCTCGGGCAGGTCCTTTGACTTTGCTCTTTTTAATGGCGTAACCGGCTCCCAGCAAAATCTGGATAATCTTCTCTCCTTTCTCAAACACCTCCATTGCTGTGTTCCCCCACACAATGATGTCATCGATGTACTGCAAATGTTCTGGAGCCTCACCCTTTTCCAGTGCAGCCTGGATCAGTCCATGGCAGATGGTGGGGCTGTGCTTCCACCCCTGGGGCAGTCAGTTCCAGGTGTACTGCACGCCCCTCCAGGTGAAAGCAAACTGAGGCCTGCACTCTGCTGCCAAAGGAATGGAGAAGAATGCATTTGCAATGTCAATGGTGGCATACCACCTTGCTGCCTTGGACTCCAGCTCGTACTGGAGTTCCAGCATGTCCGGCACGGCAGCGCTCAGCGGTGGAGTCACTTCATTCAATGCCCGATAGTCCACAGTCAGTCTCCATTCTCCATCAGATTTCTGCACAGGCCAGATAGGACTGTTGAAGGGTGAGTGGCTCTTGCTGACCACCCCTTGGCTGTCTAGATCATGGATCATTTTGTGGATGGGGATCACAGCATCTCGATTTGTCCGGTACTGCCGGCGGTGCACGGTCATGGTGGCAATTGGCACCTGTTGCTCTGTCACTTTCAGGAGTCCTACTGCAGAGGGGTTTTCTGACAGTCCAGGCAAGGTGTTCAACTGCTTAATGCTCTCTGTCTCTACAGCAGCTATTCCAAAAGCCCACTTGAACCCCTTTGGGTCTTTGTAGTAGCCGTTCCTGAGGAAGTCTATGCCTAGAATGCACGGTGCCCCGGGGCCAGTTACAATTGGATGTTTCTGCCACCCCTTCCCTGTCAGGCTAATCTCAGCTTCCAGCAAAGTGAATTCCTGTGATCCCCCCGTCACCCCAACAATGGAAACAGGTACCTTCCCCACATGTTCTGATGGTATCAGGGTGCATTGTGAACCAGTATCAACTAACACTTTATGTTTCTGTGGCTTTGATGTGCCAGGCCATCGCACCCACACTATCCAATAGATCCTGTCATCCCATGCCTCTCCCTGGCTAGAGGCAGGGCCCCTCTAGTCCTGGCTATTATTTCTTTCCTGGCCATACATAGTGGAGGTTCCTTCCAGGGGATCTGACAGAACATCCTCCTTGCTGTAATACCCTGCACCTTGCTTGTGGGAGGTTGAGGCTACCTTCATTTTAGTGCAGCTCCCTCGGTTAGCATTTCCCTCCCTGAGCTGACGCACCCGTGCTGCCAGGACAGAAGTGGGTTTCCCATCCCATTTTCCCATGTCTTCCCCATGGTCTCACAGGAAAAACCACAGGTCAGCTCGTGAGGTGTACCCTCTCTCCCTAGCTGGGGGACATGAAGCTCTGACTTGGGGGCCTGTGACTCGGACTGGTGCTACGCTGATCTTCCTCACCTCCTCCCTCACCTCCCTCATCTCCTCCATCATCTCCTCCCTCATATCCCTCATCCTATCTTCGACCTGTTGGAGGTCCCTGGCCACGGCAGAGACATTAGCCTGCATTGGGCCATTCATCATGCTCTCAAAATTTCTGAGTTTGTTGGCAACAGAACACACTGTCTCTGGACTGTTATCGGCATTAATCATTGCTATGTAGGTGGTATATTGAGATGGACCCAAGGTTGCCAGATTCCATAACATCTGCCCTGTGCACTTGACCTTGTCAGGGTCATTGTCATGCTGTCCATCCCTCCCAAAGAGTACCTCTAATACTGCTGTCTCTCTCAGCTGCTGGATCCCTTCCTCAAGGGTCTTCCAGCGCATCCTACGGTGATGCTCCTACATTCTCTCTCTGTGTAAAAACTTCTCTCTCACACTCATTAAAAGCCAGTCCCAGAGGGAAAGGAGGCCTTGCTCCCTTACGAATATCTGGTCCACACCTGAATCCTGGGCCAAGGATCCCAAATTCCTGGCCTCAGTTCCATCCAGTTGAACACCTGTTCCCGTAAGGTCCCAGACCCGGAGTAACCAAGTTGTGAAAGGCTCACGGCCCCGCCGAGCAATGTCTTTGCGCAGGTTACGGAGACTATCGTATGAGAGGGACTCGGTGACAATCTCAACCTCTGGCTCCCTTGCTGGTTGTGAGGACCCTCCTTGCTGATCCCCATTATCTAAGTGCCTCGTTTTAATCTTAGATTTCCTAGTTTCCACAGGAGCAACTGCTGCTGGCTGTGGCTGCTCCTGTGATCCAGCTGGAACCTGGACAGATACGACATCTATGGGTTCCACTGCAGCACCATCTGACTCTCCCTCTTTAGGGCAGAGGGAGGGTTTCTCACCAGCTGGAGAAAAATACTCCTTCATCATCTGGCTATGCTCTTTCAGCATTTGGCCTATATCCTTCACTAGAGCCCCCACCCACTCTGGGTGGCTCATTTCTGCAGTGGGCTGTGGGGCATCATCCCTAGTCCCTGGGGCAGGTATCAGAGTTGTCATCTAAGCCAATATTCCCTTGTTTCTGAATGCTAAGTAAAACAGGCCAATCAGCAACACCAGCCACTGTATAATAACAGTGGCAATTAAAACAGATCTGAAATCCATGAGAACCAGTGGGGTAGCCTCAAAAAACTGGGTGATGGGTTGGGAAAAAATTTCCCTTGCACTCGTTACCTCACAGTAAGTACCATTACTGAAATAGCCCCAGAAACACGCAGTTAGAGTACGATAGCTCCGGATCCATGCAACCGCTTCCCAGAAAAAATTAAAAACCCATGAATTCCTGACATAATCAATCCACCAAACTAATCGGACAATAGCCACAGCAACCTTGGTGAGGGGGCCCAAATTCAAAAAAGGGCTTACAAATGGGAGGGAGATGGCTGTGACCACATGGAACACAAACCAGATTAAACCAGACAACATATTGCCAGTTAAGAGAGCTGTTATTCCTGCCTTAACTCTCAACTCAGTGCCCTCTGTCCCACGTCTGGGCGCCAAAATCTGTCCTGGTTTGAAAGGACAGGTGTCTGCCAGTAAGGGCAGAAGTTTCCCTTTGGAATAGAGACTTTGGTTCCACTCTCCTCCCCCAAGTATTACGATTGTTTGAATCAAGGACTCTGAGGCAGAGATAAGGGGGGGTGGGAATAACAGCTCTTTTACTAATATATCTAACTATACAAACAGAAAACAATAACAGTTAAAATTGCTAACAGAACGAAATAGGTAACTCGGTGTCAGTCCCTTTAGATGCAAGCACGCTGTCTCTGTGCTTAGTCCAGAGCCTGGATTTGCCAGAGGGCAGACGGGAACGAAGGCAGGAGGGAGGGGGGAGGGGCAGCAGCGGCCACGCCGGTCCCGGGCGGGAACGGGCTCACCCTCACCGAGGGCGGCGGCTCCTCGCTCACCGTGTGTGTGTCCGGGGGATCAGCTGTGTCCGCAGAGGCAGGAGGCTGGAAACGGGGCAGATGCAGGGCAGGTGATCGCAGAGGGTCTGGCTCTGCTGTGCTCGGCCGCGTGGCTGAACGATCCCAGGCGTCCTCCTCCCAGCTCGCCGGAAACGCGAGTGCCCTCCCGGAAGCCTCAGAGGCCCCTCCGGGGGCCGTCCCCACCCACCCCCTTTGTCTGGACCCATCAGGGACCCTGGGTGTAACCCGGCCAGCTCCATTGGCATGATAATGGGAAAAATTCTTTCAATTGACACAATAACAGAAAAGCACTCAACCCCCAACAAGGAGCCATAACCCCTTGATGGATCTTTCCTGTAAAATGAGGTCCTCATCTCAGTCTGTTGCTTCCACAATCCCTTATCTTGGATTTTTGTTTTAGAAATACCTTAATAAGTCATCAGTGGTTGCTGATGAGGTCAGAATTGCTTTTACCACCCTGTTACCTGCCATGCTGTCCCCAGCAGATATTTGAGCCTTCCTGCTCAGGGCATTTCAGTGCCAGGCTCTTCCAAGCACACACAGCTCTGCAGGTTGAGCTGACCATGCAGGCAGTAACCTGTGCTTGTTCTAATTGTCTTGGAACTCTTTTCTCTTCTCCTGCCCTTGCAGACCCATCCATTAACACATTTTGTCCCTCAGGCCAGGGAATGTCTCATCAATCTCTCCCAGCCTGGCTCTGGAGCTCTATCACTGGAATGCAACCATGGGTTTGTTCCCAGCCCCTGTGGAGGCTGTTCAAACAGGAGGCTGGTTGAACCCTTCCCCTGTCCTCAATTCTAAATCCTCCTGTGCCATCAAACAAATTTCATTGTGTAATAACCAGGCCCTTCTCATCATTGTAGTGGCTCTTTTGATTATGAAAGCTTTATCTTGGTTCCAGACTTCAACAACAGGAGATTCTCCTGCCATCAGTTTTTGGGCCTCAGGTCCCATTAAAGCTGTGGCTGTACAATTCTGCAGACAGTGAGGCCACTCTGGGCAGTGGGTTAAAGACGTCAGCATGATAATTCCTTTGGCATGGCCCTGTGTAATATTGGTATTTTAAAAAACTAGGTTCACTTTCCTGGTAAATATTTAAAGGTTCGATAAAAGACAATAGGAGACAAACAATAAAGCAAAAGGTTATAACATCCCTTCTGGATGTCCGTTATTGCCCCTCTGGGTGTCCCTGTCCTTGATTACCTGTGGGAGAATGTGCAAACTCCCTCAACATGCTCCCAAGGGTCCCTTCAGAGATACTTTGGGATCGTCATCCCTTGTGCTGGGAGCCCCTCCTGGCTTTCCCTTTCTCCCCTCCATGAGTGCCCTGCCATGTTTAGACCCCGAGGATCCCACTGCACTCACTGATGAGATTTGCAGTGCTCTCTGGCTGCTGACTCTTCACAGCCCCCATGATCTGTCTCCTGGTCACTCTCGGGTGCCCAATCCATGCCTGGTGCCCCAAGGGAGCCGATTCCCCAAACTGGGTGAGGCACCTTCAGCTCCACTCGCTGCCCCCGCCCCGGATGGCGAAGGGTGCTGATGGCTCAGCAGTGTCCAGGCAGAGCCACAGCTCCCAGTGTTCCCCACCTGGACCCCACCTGTGCCACCCCGGGCCTCAGTGCCCCCCAGGAGGGGAATTTGGGTTGGTGGGAGGGGGCAGCACCAAGGCCAGGCCCCCCAGCGCTGCCCCAGCCCAAGCTGCCCCAGCTCCATCCCTGCCCCTGCACTGGGATGCTGTGGGTTTGGGGGGAAGAGGGAGCAGCAGTGGGTGCTGTGCCTGGGGGCAGCAGGAGAAGGGAAGGAGAAGCAGGGTTGAAGAAGAAAATGGTCAAACGATGCACAAGGGAGGAGAAGGTGGGATTGTGCAGGAGAAGGAGGAATAGTAGGAGGAAGAGGAGAGTGAGGAAGAGTGGAGACACAGGAGGAAGAGGAGCAGATGCAGGAAGCAGCATAAGGTTCCACCCCTCCCTGTGTCTGCAGCCTCTCCCCCAGCCCCAGAATCATTGCCCTCCCCACATACAGCAGGTGAAGAGGGATCCACGATTTTCACAGGGGTGAATTTTGGTGTTTCTGGGTTTTGTTCCGGTAAATGTTGGTGCTTTGTTGTTTTTTTTTATTTTTTTTTTTTGCAAGGTCTTAATCTTTATATTTTGAAGGGGATTTTGGTTCAGTCTAGCTGTTTGGGTAGGTTTTCATCTGTGTATTTATGTTTGGAGAACTTGTTTGTGATTTGAATCTTGGTGTTTTGGAGGTCCTTACAGATGCAAGATGCCAAATAACTTCATGAGATGAAATTGGGCAAGGAGGAACCCCCAGCCCAAGGCCCTCTCCGCTTGCTGTTTCTCCCAAACCAGGATTTTTTCTGAACTGTGGGTGTATGGAGGAGGAGGAAAAGCCCTGGAGATCCCTCACAGGGACGGGCTGCAAACCCAGCCCAGGGAGCTGTGAGGAGGAAAGACCCTCCCTGTTCTGGGAAGGTGTCTGGAGATCCAGGCAGAGCTCAGAGCTGGTGGAGAAGCCTCATGGAGGGGAGAAGCCCCACAAGTGCTTGGAATGTGGGAAGGGTTTCAGCTACAGCTCCAAGCTCACCCGGCACCATATGATCCACACTGGAGAAAAGCCCTACGGATGTGGGGAATGTGGGAAGCGATTCAGAGACAGCTTCAGCCTGAGGCGGCATCAGGTTGTGCACACTGGGGAAAAGCCCTACAAGTGTGGGAAATGTGGGAAGGGATTCAGAGACATCTCCCACCTGATGCAGCACCAAGTGATCCACACTGGGGACAGGCCCTACACCTGCTTGGAGTGTGGGAAGAGCTTTGGGGACAGCTCCACCCTGAGAAAACACCAGCGCATCCAGATGGGGGAGAGGCCCTACGAGTGTCCCCAGTGTGGGATGAGGTTTAAGACCAGCTCCAATCTCCTCCTACATGAGCAGATTCACACAGGGGAGAGGCCCTTCCGCTGCCCCGACTGCGGGAAGGGATTCAAACGCAACTCCCATCTCATCAGCCACCGGCGCATCCACACTGGGGAGAGGCCCTACGAGTGTCCTGAGTGTGGGAAGAGCTTCTCACACAGCTCAACCTTGACCCAACACCAACGGAGGCACCACTAAGGCAAGCCCTGTGAGTGTGGGAAGAGCTTCGTGCTCTGCTCCAGCTCCATCCCCCATGGGAAGATCGGTGTTGGATGATCCCCAATGTAAGGGAAATTAACCCACAAACACCAGAGGTTTATGTCCAAAAAGGAGACAGAGGAGTCCTTTTTGCTTTATTCAAATAAAGGGAGAGGCCATGGGGCATTCCCCTGGGATCTCTCAAATTTTTGGAGGACGCAGCCTCCCTTTTATCCTAACTTCCCAGCCGCTTTTCCCTCTCTCTTTCCCCATTGGCTGAGGTACTCGAGAGGCACAGACTTCCTGAAACGCCTGACACCTGACATTCCCCTCTAATGTATAACCCTCCCTTTTAATTTTTAATTCTTGTAGAATTCAGTTTTCCCCCTCCCCGTTGCTTCTTTCGTCTTCTGTTACCCAATTTTATTTACCAGCAAACCTACAGTTTGTTTGTAAAGGCAAATCTCTTTTTCCATTCATCAATCAGTGTAATCCCTCCCATTGTTTCTTTTATCTATAGGTGCTAATTTTACCTACCAACAGATCTACAGTTTGTTTGTAAAGACAAATGTAATATTCCTCTCACCAGTGACTCCCGTTGGGCAGAGCTCTGGTGATTCATGGTCCTGGTGTTTCCCTGTTGGTTGGGGGAGAGGGTTGGAGTGATTTCTCTCCTTTCTCCTTGTCTTGCTATGATTTGGTTGGTAATAAATTCCCTCCCTGTGCCCAGGCAGGGTCTGTTGTTCCCGTTCGGTGCTCGGGGCGGGATCTCTCCTGTTCCTTCTCTCAGCTCCCGGGTCTCTCCTCAGCCAATCAGACAATGCGATGAAGAAGATGCAGCCAATCAGAGAGAGCAGCTCTGATGACTCACCGGTTGCCGGGCAGATCCGCAGCACCCAGTGTTCTCCACCTGGACCCTCGCCTCGCAATCACGATCCCCCGCGGGGTCTCCCCAAGTCCCTCCCCAGTCCCACCCCACAATAAACGGGATCGGGACAAATTGGGAAGCTTTATTGGGAACACTGGGTGAGGGCAGAGTGGCAGCAGGGCTGGGGGAACAAATGACCTCCCCC
This sequence comes from Erithacus rubecula, assembly GCF_903797595.1. Taxonomy (NCBI): domain Eukaryota; kingdom Metazoa; phylum Chordata; class Aves; order Passeriformes; family Muscicapidae; genus Erithacus; species Erithacus rubecula. Next base: position 860,462 of record NC_136684.1, on the reverse strand, counting down.
ATAATTACTGTGGGGACAGAGCAGAGGGTTCTGACTGGACCTGATGCGACGGGGAGGGGCTGCAGCCACTGCTGGGTCAGGAGCTTCCTGGGCACAGAAAAGGGGGTGACACCGAGCTGGGGCAAACACTCCGCCCCCCCCGCCCCCCCCCCCAACTTCTTGCACAGGTAGAATCCAAGCTGCAGCAGGAAGATGAAGCCAAACACAGAGCCCCCGATGCCCATCAGCACCTTGCTGTGGGCAGCGTCCAGCAGCACCTCTGGGGGGTCCACAGGAGTTACAGCGTCTCTGAATCTCTCACAGACACTTCAAGTCCCTCCAATCACCCTCCCAGTCGCTCCCAGCACACCCTGGACCCTCTGAAACCTCCTCCTAATCTCTTCCCAGACTCACCAGGACCCACCAAAGCCTCTCCTGTCCCTCTCAGGATCCTACAGATCCCTCCCACTTGGCCCCCACTGCCCCAGAACCCCCAAACCCTCTCCCAGTCCCTTCCCAGCCCCACCAGGCCTCACCAAGACCCTGCCAGTCTCTTCCCAGGACAACCAACCTTATTCCAACCTCTGCTTTTGCATCCCGAGTCTCCTTTCTCCTTCCCAGGCTCGCTCTAGTCCATCTCAGTTACACCCAGCACCCCCAAACTTCCTCTCGTTGCTTACCAGGACCCCCAGAACCCCATCCTGCCATCCTCAGCATTTTTCAAACTCTTCAACCATTCTAAACCCTTTAACCACTCTCACACTTTATTCTAGACTGTCTCAAACTCCCTGCCAGTTACTCCTAGCACACCCCAATCCCTCTCCCAGCCCCCCCAGTGCCTCCCCACTTCCCCACACTGTGGGGTCCAGGCTGTGCTCCAGTGCCGGCTCAGAGGGGGCACCAGGCTGACGTGCTCCACCTGGCAGCTGCAGGTGACCCTGCACCTGGGGAGGGTTTCCAGCAGCACCAGGAGCTGTTTGGTCCAGACCCCCCTGGGGACAAGGTCAGTGGTCAGCACATGCCCTGAGAGCTCCTGCTGGCCCTGGAACCACCTCAGAACAGGGTAGAAATCCATCACAGAGCAGAGCAGGCAGCCAAGGCTGGGCTTGGAGCTCAAAGGCCACAATGTGTCCATACACACTTTGGGGCACTGGGAGAGAGTTGAGGATACACTGGGATCAGCTGGGGGGAACTGGGAGAGATGGGAGTGGGCTGGTGAGGCACTGAGAGGGGCTGGAAATAGACTGGGAGGACTCCTCGTGCACTGGGAAAGAGAATGGGGGCCTGGGAGTGACCTGAGAAGACTGGGAAGGGACCGAGAATAGATTGGGAATTGACTGAGAAAGACAGACAGGGTCTGGGAGGAACTATAGGACAGTGGGATGAGCTGAGGTGGCATTGGGAGGGACTGGGATGGACTGGGAGAGCCACAAGACTCACTGATGGATGGGGCAGGAAGCCCTGGGGATGGGCACAAGGAGTGCTGAGGGCTCTGGGCTGATTCCCAGGGAGGTTTGGGGGGCTCCAGGGTCATTCCCAGGCCAGGCCCTGACGGGACCTGCTCTGCCCCACGCTTAGCTCTGCTCTGCCCCACACTCAGCTCTGCTCTGCCCCACACTCAGCTCTGCTCTCCATGAGGAACGGGGTTATCAGCTCATGGCTGTGCTGGCACTGAGTGTTCACCAGAGCCCACAGGTGCTGCAGCCATTCCAGGCTGCTGATCAAGCGCCTCACACTCATCTCCCCATAGGGAGTGTCCACCCTTCTCCCTATTTCTCCTTTCACATCGCCTCCCTCCATTATCGTCAGCTCCTCCCCAGTTCACTTTTGGTGTTCCATTCTCTCTTTTAGCCCCTTCATCCCCTTTTCCCACAATCCCCGAATTCCCAGCCCCTGCCACTCAGTTTTAGCCACCCACACTCCCCTTTTTCCCACTTTCCCACCCGGTAAACCCCTTTCTCATCTTCTCCCAATTCTCAATCCCCTCCCACTCTTCCTCTGGAGGTCCCGCTCCTCCTACCACTCAATTTAGGGGTCTCATCACCCCCTTTTCCCCCCCGTCCCACCGCCTCCCCCGCTCAGCCGAGAGCTCCGCGCCCGCCCCAGGGGGGGCTCCCAGCACCAGCAGTGCCACCAGTCCGGCCCCAGCTGCCGCCCCTCGCCCCACGGCCAGCGCCGGGCAGGAGCCGCAGCCCCAAAGCAGCCGCTGGGGAGCCCCGGGCCGGAGCAGTGCGGGCTCAGCAGCGCCGCGAGCTCTGATTGGCTGAGAGCATTTTGGGGCTCTTGTTTTTCCGAGATCTCCCCGGCAGCTGATGAGTCATCAGCTCGTCGCGCTCTGAGTGGCTGCAGCGCGCTCCGGCTGGTTTTGGGTCGCAGCCCCGGCTGGGGTTTCTTTGCGCAGGGGGAACCTTGAGGCGCTGGGCAGGTGGGAGCTCAGCTGTGCCCAGAAATGCGTCCCCAGGTACGCGAGATCTCAGCGGTGCCATGGCGAGGGCTCGCCCGCTGTCAGGTACCCCCCAAGCTGCTCTGTCCCTGCCTCCGCATAGGGGACAGAAAATGGAACCAAGGGTTTCTGGGTGGGGGCAAGTGAAACACTAATCTTAGAAATTAGGATTTTAGTGACCTTGCTGAAAACAATTAAAAAGTTAGAAGGGAGTAGTTATCAGAAACTTAAATAATTAATTGTCTGTCATTTCATATTTGCTCAGCTGCGCTTACAATGGGAAAAGACAAAACTAGGGAGCAGAACCACAAGAACATAGACAATGCAACTAGAAACCCATTCTTTGGAAAATTGGGCTATCCCCAGAAATCATTTATATTGTCAGTGATAGAAAAGGTCGAGAGTTTAGGGTGAAGAAGACTCGCCTTACTTCATCCTTTTAAGACCCCTCCCCAGGAAAACGACCCCAGACTTAATTTAAAAAGTCAATCACGCATGCTTAATAGCTATTCAAGCTAATTATCATAGGAAGCGGGGGATGGGAGGGGCTGTTATTATGAATATGTATAAATAGACTATGTAATCACCTGTGATTTTGCAGTGTGTATTAGCGGATTACCTCACGCTGCTGCCCAGCGCTGAATAAACATACACTTTGTAACTTTAAACTGTTAGAGAGTCTTTTGTCCGTCACAGCTGAGTATCAATATTAGACCAATACTCATATTTTGGTAATTCAGTTGGTGACCCAGATGTGACCCTATTCTCTCTGGCCAAGGGGTCAGCGAGGTTCGGGACCCCTCTAGGGCGCCCACCTGGGATCTTCCTAGGAAGAGGGCTCCTTTTCCTCATTGGCATCCCGGGGAGCAGAACTAGAACTGCCCGAGATAGGGACAAAAAGGTATGTTTAAAACTTATAGATAGGTATTTGTAAGAGAGGCAAACTGGTAAGACGCTTTGAGACGTCGAGTGCACAGTGAAAAAGCCTAAGTGGATTTGTTTGTGAGTTTCCACGGAACGTGGTTTGTGTTCCAGGTGGGGCTGGTAACAGCTCCAGGAGCTCTTGCCCATAGTGGGGGATAGCGGTGGGCCGGTCGTGGCCCCGGGAGCAGAACTTGCACGGCAGAGGGTCGGCAGAGCTCGGGCAGTGCCAATAACAGCATTGCCAGTATTGTTGTGTTACTGGAGCAGTGGTGGCTCCAGTTTGATTTGTGGTTTAAAGGTGGTGTGGCGGTAATTTCCAGCCTGGGTCACCAAGCTTGCATGTGGCAGTTGTGGTGACTCCTTTTGTGGGCTTGGTCACAGTTTGTGTGTGTGAATGTATGTGTGTGGTTAAGTGTGCAGCTTGTTTTTGTGAGCTTTGTGTGCTTGAATTGTGGGTCAGTGGCGCGCTGTACATGTTTTGGTTTGTGTGCTTTTACGAGTGTGTTGGCAAAAGTTTTTTGCATTTGTAAGTTGTGTGTATTTCAAGCTTTAAAATTGTTAGTATAAGAAGTGGTGTTTTGTCTAAGTGTAGTTAGTTTTTAAGTGCAAAGGGGTGAGGCAGCGAAATGAGCCCAGAGCTGCTTTCTTCTCCCACTGCAGGAAAAAAAAAAAAAAAGTGTTTTGGGCAAAGTGTGATGTGTGTCTTTTTGTTATTTTAAGTGATTTGGTTCATTGGTTTTTATTGTTAACTCTTTATTTTGTTGGCTGCTTTTATACCTTTCCTTTTCCTTTGCTGGATAGAAGGTTCAGGGAGGGGGATCCTAAGACAAAGGAATTTTTCTGTCCAAGAAACATTTGTGAGTATAACCCCTGAGTTGTGTTTCATTGTGTAGTTTGTTGTAAATTTTTGGTCAGAGAAGTGTATAAGTGGAAGATCTTTTTACAAAGTTAGTGCTAAGTGAAGCTCCGGAGCTAGGATAAGGTTAAAAGGCATTGAAAGAAAAAAGAATTTTCAGTATGGGGGCAAGTGAAAGCAAAGAGGTTGCTAAAGGTAGTCCTTTGGGATGTGTTTTGGCATATTGGAAAGAGCTGGTGGATCATAAGGATACAGAAACTAAAAGAGAGCTTATTAAGTTGTGCACACAGTGGTGGCCACTTTATAAACTTGAGGAGGGGGTGAAGTGGCCCCCATCAGGGATGTTGGACTATAACACTTTGGTATAGCTGATGCTTTTCCTTAGGTGTGGCATGAAGCTCCTTAAGCTTACATGTTTTTCACCGTTAGAAATCACCCTGAGTGGCAAAGGGCTTGTGGAATTAGACCACCCTCTGACCCTTTAGGGTTGGCTCTTGAGAAAGATAATAAAGCTAGTAAGGAAAAGCCTAGGAGGTGTTGCAGCACAAGCTCAATAAATCAAAGGTGTACACACCCTGACAAGGTATATTGGATGGAAACTCAGGAAGAGGAGACAGGAATTGCTCAGACCACCCCCTAAAAGACAAGGAAGGGAGAAGGTGGTAGGGGAAGTAGATTTGAAATTGCCATCAACTTCAGGATTTACCCCTGCTTCATCCCCTGCTTCATCCTCACTTGAGAGAGTAGTAATTAATAAGGGAGTCTCCCCTCCCACTCCTGAGCCACAGGAGCCAACCCGGCTGTATCCACCCTTACCCTCCAGTGATAGTGAGGAGGAAGAACGCTCCCCACAGGGTCCTATAGCATCAAGAACCCGAAGAAAACAGAGAGAGACCATACAAGCCCCTTTAAGGGAAACAGTCACCTCTGAGGGGGAGACAGTGGTAGTCAGAGTCCCCTTTACTGCCTAGGATTTAGATTCCTGGGAAAAGATTGCAAAAAATCATCGACTTGACCCACTAAGTGTTGCAAAAAAGGATGAAATTTATGGTCAGAAAACATAGGCCTGATTGGACAGACATTCAAATATTACTCGATTCCTTAACAGAATCAGAGAGGTAGATGGTTTTAAAGGTGGCTAAAGATTTTGCTGAGGATGATTGTAGAATAACACAAGATGATGTTAAGGATGTATTTCCCCTTCAGGACCCAGGTTGGAATGCTAATAGGCCAGAGGGAAGAGCATGGCTAACAAAATATCAGGAATTGATAATAAAAGGACTGGAAAGAGCAATTCCTAGAACTATAAACTGGTCAGGCCTTTATGCTATTAAACAGAATTCGTCTCAAACTTCTTCTGAATTTCTAGACCAATTGCGAGAGGCAATGCGTTGGGACACCACCCTGGATCCTGAATCTGATGAGGGAATACAACAATTGATAGGAGGAAGCTCCAGAAGATGCGGGGCCCAGCAAGTTGGAATTTGGAGACTTTGCTAGATGATGCATGGAGAGTTTTCAGCAATCGGGAAGAGGGCTGTAAACCAGGGACAAAGAAACTAGTAGCAATAATACAGGAAAATGTACAAGGGAAACATGAGCATGGTCCCACGAAACAAGGACCACTCCAACAGGAAAAAATCCAATGTGCATTTTGCAACAAATTTGGACAATGGAAAAACCAGTGTCCAGATTTAAAAAAGAGTAACAAACAAAGAAAAGGTGACCGAAAAGGGGAGGGGGTGGTGGCTCACGTAAAGGAGGACTGAGGGGGACCGGAGGGCCCTACCCAAGAGGACCTTCTGATTATAATCAAACTAGGGAACAATGATAAAGAAGTTGAATTTTTGGTAGACACAGAGGCAACATATTTGGTGTTAAATGAGGCCCTGATACTTATAACAAATGATTATGTTGCAGTAAAGGGAGCAACTGGCCAATCTGAAAAAGCATATTTTTGCAAACCATTAAAGTATAGGTTGGGAAAACAGAGGGGGTTTCATCAAGTTTTGTATGTGCTTAAAGCTCCATCTGCACTTTTGGGCAGGGATCTGCTAGAGCAGCTGGAAGCAAAACTAATATTTAAAAATGTGGAAAATTTTTTGAAGGTAAAAGACCAACAATATGTGAAATTGTTAAGCTTAATGCTAATAACCAAAAGACTTCGATATTGAAAATGAAGAAAAAGAAATTATTAAGAAAATAAAGGATCAGGTATTCCCTGGAGTGTGGGCCTCTAATATACCAGGGAGAGCAAAGAATGCTCTACCAGTACAAATTTGGCTTAAGGAAGAACAATTGGTAAGGGTCAAACAATATCCCTTAAAAAGGGACGATAGAAAAGGAATCAGCCCAATCATAGAAAACTTTTTGCAAATAGGACTATTGAAGGAGTGTCAATCTGATTTTAATACTCCTATTTTGCCCCTGAAAAAGCCCAATGGATCATACGGTTAGTACAAGATTTAAGAGATGTTAATAAAATAACTGAAGACTTATACCCAGTGGTTGCTAACCCCTACACCTTGTTAACTCTTTGAACACCTGAAATAACCTGGTCTACTCTTTTAGATTTGAAGGATGTTTTCTTTTGCCTCCCTCTCCATAAAGCCAGCCAGAAAATTTTTGCATTTGAATGGGGAGAATCCCAAAACTGGATGTAAAACTCAGCTCACATGGTGTGTACTGCCCCAGGGGATCAAGAACTCCCCCACTATATTTGGACAACAGCTGGCAAAGGATTTGGAGTCTTAGAAACCCCCACCAGGAGAAGGACAGCTGCCTCAGTACATGGATGACCTCTTAATAGCAACCCAGACCCAAGAGGCATGTGTGGATTGGACGGTGAGCCTCCTAAACTTTTTGGGCCTGCAGGGGTACCGGGTATCCCAAAAGAAAGCCCAGATGGTGAAACAAACAGTGAATTACCTGGACTATGAAGTAAGTGCTGGACAAAGGACCTTGGGGAAAGACCGTAAGGAAGCAATATGCCCAACCCCAAAACCCCAGAGAGTGAAAGAACTGAGAACCTTTTTAGGCATGATGGGGTGGTGCAGACTGTGGATTTATAACTATGGATTTTTCGTTAAACACCTGTATGCCTTAATTACAGAAAGGAGCAGGGATATTCAGTGGACAACAGAAGCAACACGAGTTTTCAACCAACTGAAGAAGGCTCTTATGTCAGCTCCAGCCCTGGGACTTCCAGATGTGAGTAAACCATTCTTTCTGTTTTCTCACGAAAAACAAGGGATTACTCTGGGAGTACTAGCACAGGACCTGGGGCCGTACCAGAGGGCAGTCACCTACCTCTCCAAACACCTGGACACAGCAGCCAAGGGGTGGCCAGGGTGCCTCCAAGCTGTTGCAGCAGTAGCAGTGAACATCCAAGAGACACACAAATTCACCCTAGGCCAGAAGATGACCATGCTAGTATCCCACACAGTGTCTGCAGTCCTAGAGGCAAAAGGGGGACATTGGCTTTCCCCACAAAGATTTCTAAAGTACCAGGCCATTCTGGTAGAACAAGATGATGTTGAAATTGTGGTAACCAACCTTGTGAACGCAGCTTCTTTCCTCAGCGGGAACATGAGAAAACCAGTGATCCACGACTGCCTGGAGACCATTGAAGCCACCTACTCCAGTCACCCGGATCTGAAGGACACCCCTCTCGAGGAGGCTGAGAGCAGGTTCACTGATGGGAGCAGCTATATCATCAGTAGAAAAAGACATGCTGGGTATGAGGTTACCACAAGCAGAGAAGTAATAGTGTCTGGACCATTGCCAACAAATACCTCTGCACAAAAAGCTGAAATAATTGCCTTAACCTGGACTTTAGGGCTGGCAAAAGGAAAAGAAATCAACATTTATACAGACTCAAGGTATGCATTTGGAGTAGTACATGCACACGGAGCTATTTGGAAAAAAAAAGGACTGCTGAACTCACAAGGAAAAAATATTAAACATGCCCAAGGAATACTAAAAGTATTAGATGCAGTTACCTAAGAAGGTAACTATTATGCACATCAGGGCACACCAAAAAGTGAGCTCAGAATTGGAAGAAAGAAATATGCTGGCGGACAGAGAGGCAAAAAACTCAGCCAAAGGTGACGTACCCTATGAAATTGTCAAGGCAGCATTAATTCCAAATGGAAAGATCTCTATTGAAGGTAAGCCAGTATATAACAAAAAGGATGAAAAACTTATTAAGGAAGAAGAAGCAGCTTATAACCAGGAAGGCTGGGCTGTAACCAAAGAAGGAAAACTTGTAGCACCTTTTTATTTGTTGTGGTCACTAGTGCTAAAAAGAACATGAGAAAACACAGTGGGGAATGGATGCCCTGTACAATTATTTAAAAGATAGAATTCTGGCTAGAAAATTACAAGGCACAGTTACACAAGTAACGCGTCAGTGTGTTCTTCGCCTCCGAACTAATCCTAAAAACATTCCAAAGCCTGGAATTGGACAAATTAGGAAGGGTTGTGGACCTGGGAAGCTATGGCAAATTGATTTTATGGAATTGCCCAGGAAAGGGGGGTATCATTACATATTAGTGTTAACAGATACCTTTTCAGGATGGCCACAAGCCTTCCCTACCCGAACAGCTAAGGCACGAGAGGTGACCAAGGCATGGTTACAGGAAATAATACCATGTTTTGGAGTCCCAGCCACTATATCTTCTGATAGAGGGCCACATTTTTTCTCAAAAATTGTACAGAAAATCAGTCACCACTTGGGAATAGATTGGAAATTGCATACTCCATATCACCCTCAATCCAGTGGCCAAGTAAACAAAATGAACCATATGATCAAACAATAAATTTTTTAGACTGGGGCAAGAGGCAGATTTTCCTTGGCCCCAGGTTCTTCCACTGGCATTTGTACAGATTAGAACAAAACCAAGAACAAAAGGGAAATTAAGCCCTTTTGAAATTTTGTATGGGAGACCATATGTGGTCCAAGAAGGAATAGCACGCATTCAAAGAGAGGAACAAACTCTACACAAATACATGGTATCCCTAAATAAACAACTTCGAGAAATTGGAAAATATGTGACTGGGGCCCAAAGCAGAGAATTAGATGGGCCAGTACATCATGTACAACCTGGGATTATGTATATGTTAACTGTTCTGCAAAGAAGACTTTGAAACCACAGTGGGAATGACCATTCCAGGTACTCCTCACCACCTTCACGGCAGTCAAGATCAAGGAACAGAAGGCGTGGATCCATCACTCCTGAGTGAAGAAGGCTCCTGAAGTAATTTGGGAAATTGCACCAGGCAACAGAGACCTGAATCTGAAATTCACCAAGAACAGCGAGTAATGGACTTATAGTTGTCATGGACATAATGGAAATGGTTGTGACCCTTGTGGTCATTGCCACAACTATAATAAAAGTCAAAACAACAACACATCAGTACAATGTAACAGGGATTTATCAATGCCAAGGGAAAGCTTACTATCCCTACTCTTGTAGGGCTTTGAGCAGAATGATTTGGGTCACAAATGCAAATATGAGGGAAGAGAGGAATGTTTGAGAATGTGAATATGCATTCGTACAAGATGGGTTCCATGAGGCTCACCATCCACTCATGGAACTGATCCAAGTTGGTCCTGGATGCTGTGACAAATGTTTGACCATGTGTCCTGAATTTAGACTTAAAATTGAAGGATGCACAGCTAAAGGGTTTGATCTTGATTTTAATGTTACTCAATATTGCATCGAGTTTCACAAAATCAAAGCCAAATCAACCCCACCAGTGTCAGAGAAGGCTGTAACAATCCAAACTCCAATTATTTCAAAGAAAAAGGAAAAACCTATAATTCCCACAATTACTAAAATTGGACCATATGCTACTAAAAAAACAAGAATTCAGAGACTGCTAACTAACCCAGGATAGCCTCTGAAGCGAGTAGAAATGGGAATGCAAGTAAATGCTTCTACCATTCGGCCAGAATGTGCACCATTTCTCAAAACTCCTTTTGTGGAATGGACTACTTGGCTTCAAAACTGTATGCCTTCTAGCTGTAAGAAAAAGAGAGGCCTCACTGGAATATTAGGAACAAGACTGGGAGTTTTAAACACAATAGATTTGGAGGTGTCAATGAACAAATTGACTGTGATGGGAAGTGATTTGGTTAATTTACAACAGCCTTTGCAATCTTCTTTATTAGCACCAGGTAACAATCATTGGAAACTAGCCAAAATATTATCAAAATGGGAAAACATAGAAGAGCAAGACCATGAGGTAATAATTAAAGCCCTAGGCACAGCCAGTGCAAACATTTCTCTGGCTCTTGGATGCACTCAAGCACAAATGTAGATGCAGTCAGTGGCTGCTGCAGTTATCAGGGAAGGTGAGGAAGGGATATTCCCTGCTGAAATTCTCAAAATTGTTTGGGATAATGCCTCTGAAATGGAAAGAGAGCTTCAACCTTGGTGGGTTTTGGTTCATATTACCTATAACCCTGAGACAAATACAGCTACAGCTTTTGTTTTAACTATACATAATGCATCTGTGAGCTTAATACACCCAATAATTGCTCTAGGACTAAATCATGAAGGGACTGTACTGTATCCTTCTGAACATAGAATGTGGGCACGAAAAGTTGAAGGAAAATGGCAGACCATTGAGAGCCCTGTTCTATATGAAAACAATTGGGATATATATTTGAGGGAACTTTAAAAAATGACAAAGATACTTGCCTGGACACGGACCAAAGCATTTGCCACTTTGAAATGCATCTAACCAACCAAACAACTTAATTTGTATATATAGGACAAGGTTGTGTCTGTTTCAAAACAGCATGTCCCACCAGAATAATAGACAATCAAATTGTGGATGAGAATCAATTCAATTTATGTGTTTGCAATTTTGCTAAAATCAAAGGATGCCACTTTTCCTATCAGTCACCTGTAATATCACATCAGTACATAAAGGCAAACCTGATACTGTGCAAGAAATATTGCGTGCGCCTATAGATATGAATTTAACTCTAGTCATTCAGCTACTGAAACACCAGGAATGAAGAAAAATTTTAAAAGATATTCAAGATGCAGGGAAAAGGACTTTGATCATGATACACCTTAATATGGAGACCACAAAAAGGGTTTTTTCATGAGTTGAAGAACATCTGTCTCATCATTGGTGGGATGTGCTATTTGGATGGTCACCAACTGCAACTGGTTTGCTTAGTGCCTTAATTCACCCAATCACTGTACTGCTTATTTTAGTTAATGTAAGTTTGCTTTTGTCTATTGCTGTACTTCTTGGGAATTGGAAGTGTCCTGGTTTCAAGGACAGGGGTCTGCCAATAAAGGCAGAAGTTTTCCTTTCAAATGGAGACTTTAATTCCACTCTAAGTATTATAATTTTTTGAATCAAGAACTCTGAGGCAGAGATAAGAGATTAGGAATAACAACTCTTTTACTAATACATCTAACCATACAAGCAGAAAAAACAGTAGTTGTTAAAATTACCAACAAAACAGACCAGATAACTTGGCTCCAGTCCTTTCTTTAGCTGCAAGCACGCTCTCTCTGCACTCGGTCCCAGTCCTGCAGATGGAGCAAAGCCCAGTAGCGGCAGAGAAGTGGGCGGGAGCGGAGGCGGGAGGGGGCGGCAGCGGCCACGCTGGTCTCAGGTGGGAGCGGACTGGAGAGGGCACTCACTGTTTGGGTTCTGGCGGTGTGTTGGTTTCATGTGCTTGGCGGGAGAGGTGGTTTCCCCTCAGGGGAAGCTCCACGTGGATCGGGAATGGAAGGGGCTGTCCCATCTCCGGGGGCTTCTCCTGTGAGCTGGTGGAACCAATCAGAGAGCTGATTTGGTGATGGAGAGCTCGGGAAACCAATGGAAAGTTATTACGCTTTCATAAATCACAGTGAATCAAGTGCTGGGGGGCTTTTTCGGCTTCCGGCCTCCGGAGAAGTGGGGGTCCCCGGCCGGAGCCCTGGCCCGGCTCTGGGCTCGGTCTGGGGCCTGGCCCAGCATCTCGGCCCAGCACCAGTTCTGGCGGGGGCCCGGCTTGACACCGGCTCGGCAGGGGGCCCAGCTTGGTTCGGCTCGGCTCTCCACGTGCTAGAAGAGGCCTCCAGCTGACCGCATGGCTTTTTCACGATCTAGATAAAATTTTAACTTCTTAATGACTAAATAAGATTCTCGATCACCTGAGCTCCCCTAAATGAGAAGAAATAAAGCATGGAGACTACAGAGGTCAGCGGAACGAAGATAAAGTTCCTGATGGGAAGAGATTGGAAATATGCAACTGATAAGTAGCTGAAAACCTTTTTTGTGGGGCTATGAGGGGATTGTGACTTCACTAAAATTCCTTTAAACTATGAAATATACTTGGGGAGGATGTGTGCTTGAGAGAAAGACTTTTTTTTTGCCTCGGGAAATTGAGCTCTCTGTTTTGGGACTGGAATATGAACAGAGACATTTGATAAAGAAGATGATGAAGAGGATTTTGTTTTTCAGCAGCCTGCCTTTAAAAGTAGTACCCCACGTGTGCATCGTAACCCATAACAGGGCTCTGGAAGGACTGTGGGAATAAGAGGAAAATTCATTGTTCTGTATGTCACCAGCGGATGCAGACTCTGAAGTGAAGACACCCCCTAAGTCTAAAGCAGAAAAAGGAACTTTTCTCTCTTAAGTGAACTGAAATGATTATTTGAGTGGATAACTGAGTGAAGCGTTCTCTGTATGTGGTTGGTAAGAAATGTGGAATGAAGGGAGGAGGGAATAATCTAAGAATCTTATTCTGTTTTTTTTTTTTTTGTGTGTTATTAATAAATTTCTTCTTGTACCATTTTTTAAGATTTAAGACAGCATTGTCTTTACTCCTAAATCCTATCTCTAAAGGAAATTAAATATTTAAAGTTGACAAACCCTCTAGTCACACCATGGCAGGTGGTCAGCTGTGTCCTCAGAGGTAGGAGGCTGTAGCAGGGAAGATGCAGGGCAGGTGATCGCAGACCGCCTGGCTCTCCTGTGTTTGGCCGCGTGGCTGGAGACGGAGAGGGACAGAGTGGTGGGGGGGTTCCTCCTCTCAGCTCCGCTCACCAGAAACATGAGTAACCCCTCCGGAAGCCGTACTCACTTACCCCTTTTGTCTAGAGTCCTCAAAGATCCTGGGTGTAACCCGGCAAACTCTGTTAGAATGATAATGGGAAAAATTCTTTAAATTGACACAGTAATAGAAAAACATTCAACCCCCAACAGGAAGATATTGGGACAAGTGGCAGACTGAGTATCGCTATCAAAGGCGTATGACTTGGTCTTAAGAGATCGCTGTCATGTGTCTTAGATAGATGAAGAGAAATCCCCATATTGAGTAAAATAAATTACTCATTTCAAAGAAGAAGTGGGGAATGAAACACTAATCTTAGAAATATTAGGATTTTAGTTAAAAGTTAGTTATTTACTAGAATCAATTAAAAAGTAAATTGATAGATAGACCTTGCTGAAAATAAAGAAATGTTAGAAGATAGAAAGAAGAAAGAAAACCTGGCTTGAGGTATTTATCTGAATCTTAAATAAATTATTGTCTGTCATCTTATGTTCTCTCAGCTGTGCTTACAATGGGAAAAGATGAAACTAGTAAGCAGACCCAAAGAAACATAGACAATGCAAGCAGAAACCCATTCTTTAAAGAATTGGACTATTCCCAGAAATCATTTGTACTGTCATTGATAGAAAAGGCTGAGAGTTCGGGGCAAGGAAGACTCTCTTTACTTCCTCCTTTTAAGACCCCTCACCACAAAAAATGACCCCAGACTTAATTTAGAAGGCAGTAATTCATGCTTAATAGCTATTTGAGCAAATTACCATAGGAAGTGGGGATGGAAGAGGCTGTCATTATGAATATGCATTTGTTTAAGTCCTTTGTCAATAAATAGACTCTCTGATCACCTGTGATTTTTCAGTGCGTATTAGAGGATTATCTCACGCTGCTGCCCAGCCCTGAATAAACATACACTTTATAACTTTAAATTGTTAAAGAGTGTTTTGTCCATCACAGTTGAGTATCAGTATTAGACCAATACTCTTATTATGGTAGATCACCAGGGCATGTGGAACCCAGTGTCCATGTGACACAGCACAGCCTCATGAAAACATGGGGACAATTGTCATGCAATGAAATCTCATGGAAGCAAGTGTCAATTGTGAGCATGGCATGGCCTCATGGAACCCAGGTGCAAGTAGGACCATACCATGGCTCATGGAAGCAAGGGGCCATGAGACACAGCGGGGCCCCATTGAACCAAGTGATCATTGTGACTCCATGGAATCTCATGGAACAAACTGTCAGGTGTAACACAGCAGGGTTCATGGAACACAAGTGCCACTGGGACATTGCCACTGCTCATGGAACCAAGTGTCCATTGTGACACACTAGGGCTAATGAACACAGGAGACCATTGTGAGGCAATGGAATGTCGAGGACCCAAGGCTGCATTGTGACACAGAGAGACCTCATGGGACCAAGAAGACCATTGTGAGGCAATGGAAATTACTGGAAGAATAGGTAAATTTTCAAGACAGAAGGGCCTGATGGAACCCAGGTGCCAATGGGACATTTCCAGGGCTGGTGTAAGCAAGTGTCCATTGTGACAGGATATTAGCCAGGCCTAATAGAACACATGAGAACATTGTTACCCAATAGAATCCCATGGAACCAAGTGTCCACTGTTTCACGGTGCAGCCTCATAGAGTGTTGGAGACCATTATGTTGCAATGGAAAATCCTGAAACTGTTGTGACAAACCTGGGCTTTATAAAACCAAGGAGACCACTGTGATGCAATCAAATCTCAAGGAACTAAGAGTCAATTTTCACCACATCAGATTCTTAGGAAACTAAGGAGAACATTGTGACACAGTGAAATCTCTAGAAACCAAGGCTTTAGTTTGACCAAGTGGAGCTGAATAAGAGACAAGATCCACTGGGACGCTGCCAACTCTTGTGGAATCCAGTGTCTGTTGAGACACAGGGCAGGTTATGGTAAAATAGGGAGTGTTGTAATGCAATGGAATCAAAGGTTAATTCTGACAGAGAGGGCCCAGATGGGCCACAAGGGCCAGGGAAATTTGTACAGATGTACCAGAAACAAGACACCATTGTGGCAGATGGGGTGTGGGAGAGCTCTGTGCCACAATGGAATCTCATGGAAGCAACAGTCAATTGTGACACGGCACGGCCTCCTGGAACCCTTTTGCCATTGGGACACTGCCAGCTCTTGTGGAATCCAGTGTCCTTTGTGACACAGCACAGCCTCATGGAAATATGGGGACCATTGTGATGCAATGGAATCTCATGGGAGCAAGAGTCAATTCTGAAAATAGCATGGCCTCATGGAACCCAGGGGCAATTGGGACGGTGCTATGGCTTGTGGAAGCAAGGGGACATTGACACACAGTAAGTACTCATGGGACCCAGCAGATTGTGGGGAAATGGATACTCACACAGCAGGGCCCCATTGTGACAAAGTGCAGCATCACAATGGTTTCCTGACTTCCGTGAGTCCCTGCTCTGTTTACAATTAACATTTTGTTCCCCAAGATTACATGGTGTCACTGTGCTCTCCTGTGATTGATGAGGCTGTGCTGTGTCACAATGGACACTTGTTTCCTCCAAGGCTGGACATGTCCCAGTGGCACCGGGTTTCCATCAGGCTGCACTGTCACAATGGGGCCTTGGTTCCATAAGAATCCATTGTGTCATGATGTTCTACTTAGTTTTATGACAGCCTGGTGTATTGACAATTGACCCAAGGTTTCTTGAGATTCTATTTCATCACAGTGGTCTTCTTGGTTCCATCAGGCCCAGGTTTGTCCCAAGAGAGCCTTGGTTACATGGGTTTCCAGTGCATCACAATGACCTTTTGCATTCCATGAGGTCCTTCTAGGTCACAGTGGAGCCTTTGTGCCATGCTTTTCCATTGCAACACAATGATCTCCATCATTCCATGAGGCCTTGCTGTAAAACAGTGAGCACCTGGTTCCATGAATTTCCATTCCATCCATTTCCAAGGATCTCTTGCATTCCATGAGGCCCTGCAGTGTTGCTATGGAGCCATTGTTCCATGTGTTCCCATTGTGACGTTATGGTCTCCAGCGCTCCATGAGGCTGCGCCATGAAACTGTGGACACTTGGTTCCATGAGATTCCACATTGTCACTGTCAGGAAAATCCATAAGCATCACAGGTTTATGTCCAAAAAGGAGACAGAGCACACCTTTATTTGAATAAAGGGAGAGAGTTCACCTGGGTACATGCCCACTGTGCTTTCTCTCTCGAGCTTTCAGAGGGTGCAGCCTCCCTTTATCTTAAACTCCCGGCCACATGTTGCCCTCTTCCTTTACCCACTGCCCAAGGTACTAGGAAGGTACGGTCTTCCCAACCCGTGTACCCCATATTCCCCCTGGAATCACCCCTGGAATTTCCCCCCAAATTAAGAAGTTCAGGTTTGTGCAGACCTTGTCTGTTTCAGGAGCCAAGCTGTCTGGGCCTGGAAACAAACCTGCTGCCCAAAGTCAGTAGAAATTTTACGACCCTTTTCAAAGGTCTTAACATTCATCCCTTCACCCATCAAAAGATTTGTAAAGACATTAGCACACATCTTTCCTCTCAGATAGATGTTTCCTGTGCTGGTGACAGTCTTTTAAGCCAAGCCTTCAGCCTGTAAGGAAAATGAATCCACAAACACCAGAGGTTGAGGTCCAAAAAGGAGACAGAGAAGTCCTTTTTGCTTTATTTGAATAAAGGGAGAGGCCATGGGGCATTCCCCTGGGATGTCTCAAATTTTTGGAGGACGCAGCCTCCTTTTTATCCTATTTTCCTGGCTGCCTTTCCCTCTCTCTTTCCCCAATGGCTGATGTACTTGAGAAGCCCAGACTTCCCAGAACACCTGATGCCTGAGATTCCTCTCTAATGTATAACCCTTCCTTTTAATTTTTAATTCTTACAGAATTCATAGTTTCCATCCCCCCCTCCCTGCACCCGACCATTGCTTCTTTCACCTTCTGATATCCAATTTCTTTTACCAGCAAACCTACAGGTTTTTTGTAAAGACAAATCTCTTTTCCCATTCATCAATCAGTGGAATGCCTCCCATTGTTTCTTTTATCTCTTAGTGATAATGCTATCTACCGACAGATCTACAGCTTGTTTGAAAAGAAAAATACAACATTCCTCTCAAGCCTGACCTCTCTGCTGTTGCAGTTCTATGGACAGAGGTTGTTGTCTCTTCTCCCTTCCATGGGCAGGCCGGTGTTCAGCCATCTCCAGGACAGTAGGGCCCCACCCCACAGCACTGTGACCTGGGAAGACAAAAACCATGACTCCAAATGTCTGCTTCTCCTCTTTCTTCCTAGGCATTCAGCCCTGCCAGTGAGGTATTCTGCTGGGTGCCACAGGAAAAAGGAGACCAGTGTGATCCTGTGGGTAACGTGGAACCAGACATCCATTGTGACACTACAGAAGCTCACAGAACCAAGGAAATCCCTGTGACACTGTAGGGTTTAATGGAACCAAGAGTTCATTGTGACACAGCGGGGCTGTGTGAAGCCAAGGAACCATTTTGATACTGTGAATCCAAGAAGACTCTTGTGACATTGGGGGGAACTCATGGAACCAAAGGTTCACTGTGACATTGTGGGGCCTCATGAAACCTATGGGCCATTGTGACACTGAATGGCCTTGTGGAACCAAGGAGACCATGGTGACACTGTGGGGCCACATGGAACCAAGGATTTCATTTTGACACTCAAGAATCTCATGGAACCAAGGGTTTGTTGTGACACTAAGACCAATGTTGAGAGTACAGAATCTCAAGGAACCAAAAGTCAATGTGACAAATCAAGGTCTCATGGAAGCAAAAATATCATTGTGACACTGTGGGGCCCCATCGACACAAATCTCCATTGTGACAGCACAGAACCTCATGGAACCAAAAAGAGCATTGTGACACTGTGCAACCCCATGGAAGCAAATATCCATTGTGACATTACAGAGCCTCACAGAACCAAGAGTCCATGGTGATAAAAAAAGGCCTTGTGGAATCAAGGAGCCCGAAGGTCTAAAAAATTCATTTCATGGTTCTGCCTTGGGAAAGGGGAACCTCCTCCAGCTTCGGCTGCCACACTAATTGAAAGTGTCTTTTTCGAATGAGGAAATTCAAGAGTTTTAGATTGCTTAAAAAAGAGAGTAAAAATAGGGGGAAAACTTCTTTTTGGCTGTGTGCAGCATGTTCTCCAAACAAAGCAGGCCCCAGGTGAGTGTGGATAATCAGGAGGAGGTTGGGGAATGTGCAGGAAGGTTGTCCAAACTGGGTCAGATCTCAAGGCACAGCTTCTCTGATCTGACCAGACCTCCTGAGGCGAGACCCTGGATGAACACCAATCACAGAATGCTACAATCACCTCTGCTCTAAAGTGAACAGAAATAAAAGAGATCCATTAAAATAGGAATGTGCATTTCTTAGAAGCTCTTTGAAATATTTCTCCTTAACTTTATTAGGAAACCTTCCTAATGAACTGCACCAGACCAGAGGGAATTCAAGGCAGAGCCACGGTTTGTCAGGACTTGTTTGATCCCAGTGAATCCCGTGGTGCATTTGGTGCTGAGTCCTTGAACCTCAGGGCCTGAGAAGAGATTGCACAATCCTTTCCAGGAGTCAAAGTCAGAATAAAATCTCAAAGTGTCTCATAGCATTAATGAGACCCACTGTTGTCCATCCCCATCACAGGCTCCTCATGAACTCCTTGGAGGAGAGAATTGGAGTCCAGGATTGCCCAAAAACCTCTCAGAGAGTCAGACAGGAAAGTAATATCCTAAGTACCTTTAAAACCTTGAGTATCTCAAAGTATTAATGAGCCCCAGTGAGTGTCAATACAAAGCTCTCAAGGGACTCCTTAAATCAGATAATTGTGGCCATGATTGCATTAACTACTTAAAGACTTGGTGTCAAATGGGAAACTCCAAGTACCTAAAAAAACCTGAGTACCTTGAAACATTACTGAGTCCCACTGAGTATCATTACTGACAAAGGCTCTCAAGGGACTAATTAAGCAGATAATTGGAGACCATCACTGCTCAAAAACCTCTCAGAGACTCAATGTCAAAAAGTAGAACTTAAATTAACCCTGAGTGCCTTGCAGCAGTAATGAGCCCCATTGAGTGTTGTTACTGACAAAAGCCCCCAAGGGACTAATTAAAGCAGATAATTGGAGGTCATGATTGCACAAAACTCTCAGATACTCAAAGGCATAAGCAAAACCCAAAGTCCTTTGAAAAACCTGCAGTCCTTGGAAGCATGAAGGAGCCCCCAGGGCCATTCCTGACCAAGGCTCCCCAGGGACTGGTCCCAGCAGATCCCTGAGGCCACCGGGATGTAGGGGGATGCTGAGGGCAGCACAAGGGGTCACAGTGCTCAGCCTTGCTGGGGCTGTGCCAGGAGGCCCCAGTGGCTCAGGACAAGGTGTCTCCTCCCAGCCCTTGGTGGCACAGACCCTGCTGTGTCCCAGGGCACCAAGACCTGGCTTCTATTTGTGCCCACCTGTCATCTCTGCCTACAATTTCCTCCTCTGACTAGAACATGGGGACACTTTCACACTTCTATTCCTCAGTGGGATCCATTAAAACTTCCAAGCAACTTTGGAGTTTTAATCTGACTTGGAATTCTGGAGAGCTTTCTACACCTCCCTCTCAGGGACTGATATTCATGGCCTCAGCAGAACCCCCCAAGAGGGTCATTACATTCTTTGTGCTGTGTCTGTGCTGCTGAGCTGGGCTGGGCTCCTGGTGCAGAGAGTCACCTGAGCAAACAAGAAGAGCTTCAAAACCACATTTCTCTTGCTGAGCAGCTCTTCTCCCAGACCAGCAGGGCTGGGGCTCTGACTGCAGACACCCCGGGCACAGCACAGAGGCACAGAGAGCTTCAATCAGCCATTTCTGGGAAGATGCTCAGAAGTGATTGGGGCAGAATCACTCCCAGCCCTTGACACAGGAAGCCTCTGGCTGCAGGACAAGGCAGCAGCAGCTCCTGCAGTGATCTCCTAAAGCTGAAACATCCCAATGCCTGCAGACTCTGTGAGTACATTCTCTGATTCTCTCTTGTCTAGGAGAAGCCAGGGGTGCCCAGGGCTATCCTGCAGAGCAGGGTCCTGCAGCCCAGGGCCCTGTGATGGGGCAGGGACTCTGCTGTCAGCCAGGGACAGCTCTCAGCCAGCACTGGGAGCTCCCCCAGCAATGGGGGACAAGGTCTGGGTGGAAGGAGACAGATGGTGAGGCTTCGAAGTGCTCTACTTGTGTGGTGCATGGTGCATGGTACAGGACTGCTGCTCCCAGCATGACATTTAAATCCAGAAGATTTCCAATGAGATTATACAGGAAGCAAAGGAAGTCAGAGGCTGTGAAAATGAAAAACTCTGCTTTTTTAATCTAATGCTCTCGGTTGTCTGGATGGAAAATTGCACATTGATGCTCCTTTCTCACTTCAGATTGAGAAATTTAAAAAAATATATTTCTCTCAAGTCCAAATAAACATGGAAAAGAACAAAATCCTCACAGGGCCTCTTACAGGCAGCATCACTGTCGCTTTTCCAGCCTCCTCAGTGTTACTGTGACTTTGCCATCAAAGCCTCCAGACGCAGCCCTGAGCAGTGCCCCGTGTTGTCAGGGGTCTGCAGGGCAGAGCTGAGTCCCCAGGGCTGGGCTGGGCTCTGGCAGCACCAGCAGTGCCCAGCCCTGGCACAGGGAAGCAGCTGCTGGCAGGAACAGTTCCTGGCAGCAGAGCCCTGGGCAGGCAGTGGGGAGAAAGTGCCACCAAGCTGGGCTGGGATATTTAAAGTCTTCTCCAAATCAATCTATTCCATGATTATTTTTCTTACAGATTCCAAGACACAGCAAATGTCCAACAGCAGCTCCATCAGCCACTTCCTCCTGCTGGCACTGGCAGACACGCGGCAGCTGCAGCTCCTGCACTTCTGCCTCTTCCTGGGCATCTCCCTGGCTGCCCTCCTGGCCAACGGCCTCATCATCAGCGCCGTAGCCTGCGTCCACCACCTGCACACCCCCATGTTCTTCTTCCTGCTCAACCTGGCCCTCACTGACCTGGGCTGCATCTGCACCACTGTGCCCAAAGCCATGCACAATTCCCTCTGGGACACCAGGAACATCTCCTACTCAGGATGTGCTGCTCAGGTTTTTCTGATTTTCTTCTTTCTTGGAGCAGAGCACTCACTCACGTGCTACGACTGCTGCGTGTCCATCTGCAAACCCCTTCACTACGGGACCCTCCTGGGCAGCAGAGCTTGTACCTACATGGCAGCAGCTGCCTGGGCCAGTGGCTTTCTCCATGCTCTGCTGCACACAGCCAATACATTTTCCCTGCCCTTGTGCCATGGCAATGCTCTTGGCCAGTTCTTCTGTGAAATCCCACACATCCTCAAACTCTCCTGCTCACAGTCCAACTCCCTCAGGGAACTTGGACTCATTGCAGTTAGTGCCTGTTTATCATTTGGTTGTTTTGTGTTCATTGTTTTCTCCTATGTGCAGATCTTCAGGGCTGTGCTGAGGATCCCCTCTGAGCAGGGACGGCACAAAGCCTTTTCCACCTGCCTCCCTCACCTGGCTGTGCTCTCCCTGTTCCTCAGCACTGCAGTGTTTGCTCACCTAAAACCACTCTCCATCTCCTCCCGATCCATGGATCTGGCCCTGTCTGTTCTCTACTCAGTGGTTCCTCCAGCCCTGAACCTCCTCATCTACAGCCTGAGAAACCAGGAGCTCAAGGGTGCAGTGTGGTCACTTATGACTGGAGTATTTCAAAAACATTAAACTGCTGTCCAATTTCTGCAAATCACTTGTAATAAGAGTAATCATTGATATTTTTTGTTGATTTTGTTGTATTTTTTCCCCATTGTTTTTGTTTTAAATATTGTCCAAAGATAAACGTCATTATTTCTACCCTTTCTCATTTTTTTTCTCTCCACCATTGCCGTTTCTCTCCACCAGCGCCGTAGCCTGCGTCCACCACCTGCACACCCCCATGTTCTTCTTCCTGCTCAACCTGGCCTCACTGACCTGGGCTGCATCTGCACCACTGTGCCCAAAGCCATGCACAATTCCCTCTGGGACACCAGGAACATTTCCTATGCAGGATGTGCTGCACAGGTGTTTCTGATTTTCTTCTTTCTTGGTGCAGGGTATTTCCTCCTGACCATCAGGTGCTACGACCGCTACATGTCCATCTGCAAACCCCTGCACTATGGGACCCTCCTGGGCAGCAGAGCTTTTGCCCACATGGGAGCAGCTGCCTGGGCCAGTGGCTTTCTCCATGCTCTGCTGCACACAGCCAATACATTTTCCTTGCCCCTGTGCCAGGGCAATGCCCTGGGCCAGTTCTTCTGTGAGGTCCCACACATCCTCAAGCTCTCCTGCTCCAAATCCCACCTCAGGGAACTTGGGCTTCTTGCTGTTAGTGTCTGTTTATCATTTGGTTGTTTTGTGTTCATTGTTTTCTCCTATGTGCAGATCTTCAGGACTGTGCTGAGGATCCCCTCTGAGCAGGGACAGCACAAAGCCTTTTCCACCTGCCTCCCTCACCTGGCTGTGGACTCACTGTTCTTCAGCACTGCCACATTGGCCTTCATGAAGACTTTCTTCATCTCCTCCCCATCCCTGGATCTGGTGATGTCAGTTCTGTATTTGGTGGTTCCTCCAGCCCTGAACCCCCTCATCTACAGCCTGAGGAACCAGGAGCTCAAGGCTGCAGTGTGCACACTGATGATTGGATATTTTCAGGAACATTAAACTGCTGGCCAATCTTGAAAATTACTTGTAATAAAGGTCATATTTGATAGTTCTCTTTGGTTAAATTTTGGAGAATCTTTTTGCTTTTCTTCTTTAATATTGTCCATGTAGAAAAATCTTTACTTGTGCCATCTCTCATATTTCTCTCCATCTTTGCTGTGGCCTATGACTGTCTTAATGAGGGTCTATGCTCCTGGTTGGCTTTAAATGAATTAAGGATCTCCCAGTAAATTTCTCCAGAAATGCCCCTTTTATTTCCTTCTCTGGAGTTGCAGCAGCAATGTCTGTGTGCAGAGCTGGGACAGATCAGTGCTGGCACAGCAGCTGTGCCTAGCAGCAGCAGCTCTTGGTGTTTCCAGTGCTGCTCCCGTGCCACTGCCCCGCTGCCCTCCTGCACCTCGTGTTGCTGCAGGGCCTGAGTGCTCTCGGGGCTGGGCACTGTTTTGGGGGTGGCAGTGCAGGGGCTGCAGCAGGGACAGGCCATGGGCACTGCTGGGGAAGCACTGACACCTCAGGGCAGGGCCTGGGGGCTCCAGGCTCCTTGGCCAGGCTCTCTCCACAACACTTGGCCAGGCCAATGTTGAGTAGAGAAAACCCCCATGAGCAGCCCCAGGCTGGGGGCAAACAGCATGGCTGGTGCTCTGCAAGGTCCCTGCAAGGGGGAGACCTTGGCAAGGAGCAGCAGAGCAGGGGCTTATCCATCCCCACTGCTGGACAGCCCAGGGCAGCGTCCCAGAGCGTCCTCATGCACCTACCAACAACATCCCCCCTCTGCAGCCCTGGCCTCTCCCCCAGCTCACACATGTGCCGCATCCTTGCAGGCACAGACACGGCAGCACTGGCTCAGGAGCCCCTGTTTGCACTGCCCAGAGCAGTCATCAGCACCCCTATGGTGCTGCTGTGGGGAGATGGAGCTGAGTGAGCACAAACGGCATCAGCCCCTAGGGCCAGCAAGGGCTGGGGCCTGGGAGGGAAACCACTCAGGTTTGTCATGGCCTCTGGACTCAGCCAGAAAGTTTGTTCCCATGAGCTGTGAGTTTCTAGTCCCACTGCAGATGTTGTTGCACAGATTCAGGGCTGCCTGGCAGCCACACTCACACAGCTCTGAGCATTTCCTTTCCTTCACCTTTGTTTTCTTTACTCTTTTTAGCTTCAGATTTCTTCCTCTTGCCCATTATTCTAACCTCCCCTGTGTACAGCCCATCCCTGTTTGTCCTTTCCTCTCTGGACCCCGTTTTCAGTTCTTGAGTTGGCACCATGGGAACGTCCCATGGGAAGCAGGATCATCCTACAAGTGCTTCAGGAATTGTCTGCAGGCTCCTGCACTGCCTCGTGCTGTTCCCTTGCCACAGGCACCACAGGCCAGGGGGCCACATTTGGGCTGCTGTGTCTGGGTGTGGGGCTCCCTGTTCTGGGCAATGAGGAGGGGCTGGAGAGGCTCTGCAGGACTGACAGGATGGGCTTTGGGGCTGTGTGGAGAAGCTGAGGGACCTGGGCTGCTGGACCTTCTGAAGAGGAGGCCCAGGGCTCATCCTGCAACTGCTCCAGGGATGGTTTCAGAGAATCACAAAATCAGCCAAGCTGGAAAAGACCTTGGAGATCATCAAGTCCGACCTGTGCCCTGACATCACCTTGTCTCTCCTGAGCCGCCTCTTGTCCAAGATAAACAATCTCAGACTCCCTTAGCGATTCCTCACAGGACTTGTGTTCCAGACCCCTCACCAGCCTTGTTGCCCTTCTCTGGACACACTCCATCCCCTCCATGTCCTTCCTAAATTGAGATCCCGGAACTGGACACATCATTCAAGTTTATTCCCAACCAGTGTTGAGTTCATGGGAAGAATCAGTGCCCTGGTCCTACTGGCCACACCATTCCTGATCCAGGCCAGGAGCCATTGGCCTTCTTGGCCACCTGGGCATACTTCTGTCTCATGTCCAGCCTGCTGTCCATCATTGCCCCCAGGTCCCTCTCTGCCTTGATGCTGTCCAGCCACCCTGTCCTCAGCCTGGAACCACTTCAGGGTTTGTTGTGGCCAAAGTGCAGGACCCAGTTCTTGGTCTTGTTAAATCTCACCTTATTGGATTTGGGCCCTGTATCCAGCCTGTGTAATTGTCAAGGGAGGTTGGACTCCCAGGCAATTTGGTGTCACCTGGGTAACATAAGGCCCTAGAGTGCCAAAATGGTCTCCAATATTCCATGAGGCCTCCCAGTGTCACAATATCACTTTGTTTCCTTGGGAACCCTTGGCGTCACAAAGTGCCTCAGATCCTTGGGCTCCAAAGTGTCAGCACAGTGGATCCTTGGGCCCCACAGTGTCACAATGGTGCCTTGGTCCCCCAAGGCCATGCAGTGTTCACAGTGGATCCTTGGTTCCATGAGGTCTCGCAGTGCAGCAATGCTCTCCTTGTCACAATATCTCTAGTGTCACAAGGGCCTCTTTGTCTCAAGGGGCACTAAAGTGTCAAACATGTTTCCTTCATTCCATGAGTCCCTGAGGAGCAACAGTGGCCTCTTGGTTCCATGGGCCCTGCAGTGTTACAATGGCCCGTTCATTACAGGAGGTCCTGCTCTGTCACAATGCTCTGCATGGTCCCACAAGGCCCTGCAGTGTCACAGTTGCCTCTTGGTTCCATGAGGCCTCTGAGTGCCACCATGAATTCCTTGGTGCTGCAGTGTCACAATGGATCCCAGGTTACACAAGATCCTGCAGTGTCATGAGGGACCCTTGATTCCATGGGGCACCACAGTGTCACAATTTTTCCTTCAGTTCCAAGAGTCCTTGCAGTGGAACAATGGCCCCTTGATTCCATTGGCCCCAGGCTCTTACAAGGCCCTCCTTGGTTCTGCAGTGACACAATGACCCCTTGGTTCCACAAGGCCCTGCAGTGTCACAGTGGCCTCTGTGGTTCCACAAGGAACCAGAGTGTCACAATGGACTCCTTCCTTCCATGTAGCCCCACAGTGTCACAGTGGCCCCTTGGCTCTGTGGTGCCATGTCATACACAGTGTCACTCTGGTCCTCTCAGTTCCACGAGGCCCTGCAGTGTCCCAATGGCCACTTGCTTCCCCAGGGCCCTGCAGTGTCACAATCATCACAGAATCACTCAGGCTGGAAAAGACCTTTGAGAGCATCAAGTCAAACCTGTGACACAGCACCACCTTGCCACCCAGACCATGGCACTCAGTGCCACATCCAGTCTTTCCTGAAACACTTCCAAGGACGGTGACTCACCCACCTTCCTGGGCAGCCCATTCCAATACCCAGTGACACTTTTTGTGAAGAATATTTCCCAAAGTCCAGCCTAAATGTCCCCTGGTGCAGGTTAAGGCTTTTCTCTTCTTCTCTGTCTGTTCACTGAAAAAAGAGCCCAACACCAACTCAGCTGCACCCTCCTGTCAGGGAGTTTAAAGGTGTGATGAGGTCTCCCCTGAGCCTCTTTTTCTCCAGGATAAACATCCTCAGCTCCCTCAGCTGCTCCTCACTGTCCTTGCATTCCAGACACTTCAACAGCCTTTTTGCCCTTCTCTGGACATTCCAGTTCCTCTATGTCCTTCCTAAATTGGCAGGCCCAGAACTGGACACAGCAATCAAGGTGCTGCCCAACCAGTGCCGAACACAGAAAAAAAATCACTGCCCTGATCCTGCAGGCCACACCATTCCTGACCCATATGAGTCCTAGGGGTTGGATGAGGGAAATGTTGGGGAGGGAGTAGGGACAAAGTGTTATTGATGGTCAGTCTTCAAGGATCTTGATTTTCATATCTATTCAGATTGCACTAGAAAGTGCTGGTGGCAAATATCAATTGGAGATTACTGATATCCATCTAGAAACAAGAAAAACAAGACAAAACAGTTCTCTCTCCATTATTTTAAACATATTACATCCACTTGAAATACACTTCTGAAATCTGTTTAATTAACCACAAAATAATTGAAAACTTAAATTATTCCCAAGGGCTTTTCTTGTTTGGGTGTTTTGAACAAATGTTTATCAGCATTTTTTGCTGAATTCCTGAACTGAAGAGATCAAGAAAGAAGAGAGCTCTGGACTAGTAAAATTCATCAGCAGCCTCCAAGTGGCTGAGGATCCATTCTCATCAGAGCCGCAATGAACAGAAATGGGCACAGCTTTGTGGCTGCCCCAGCTCTGGGATGGGCCCTGGGCCTGGAGTAGGAGCAGCTCCGGAGAGCCCCAAGGCCAGGGCTATTGTGCTGGCCTGGCCAGATGGGATGGCAGCAGGGGCTGCAGAGCTCTCAGCAGCTCAGGGAGAAGGGAGCAGGGCACACAGGGAGCCTCCTTTTGCCTTGGCCAAGCACCTTGCCCATGGCTGGGGCTGAGTCCTGTCTGGTCTGCAGCTGCTGCTGTGCCCTTGGCAGGGGCTGAGGCCGTGGGGCCACTGCCCAGAGCCCCCTGCCCTGAGCAGAGCTGTGGGGCCAGAGCCGGCTGGGCTGTGCTGGGGAGAGGCCCTTGGTGCTGCACAGAGCTCAGGGCAGCTGGCACAGCTTGCAGGGAGCTGGGCTGGCCTCAGAGAGCCTGCCAGAGAAAGCAGCAGTGTCCATCTCAGTCTGGCTGAGCATGCAGGGGCAGGACTCAGCCCAGGCCTTGTGGGGCAGGGCCAGAGCCTGTGGAAGGCATTGGAAACAGGCAAGTGGCTGAGAGAGGAGGCTGCTCTGTGCCCTTGGTGGCATGCACAAAGCAAGGAGGGGGCCCAGAACAATTGTCAGTGCCAGCCTCTGTCGCCAACTGTTGCCAGCCCTGGCTGCTGAACCCAGGTTTGCCCTGGGCTGAGTTTGGCCGTGGCGCAGCTCCATCTGCCTGCGGGGTTCAGGGTGTGTTCCCAAACATGGCCAGCCCTGCCCAGCCTCTCTGCTGGCCCAGAGCCAGGCAGAGCCCAGGACAGGGCTGTCAGTGCAGCCCACAGGTGCCACAGGCTGTGCAGGAGCTGGCAGAGGCTGCCCAGCAGGGAGGCCATGGGGCACAGAGCCCCAGGGCTGCTGTGGGCACCACGGCTGCACCTCCAGCTCCAGAGGAGAGGTGACAGATGTGAGCAGAGACAAATAATTCCTGCTGGATTCTTTATTGTATTTGTTTATACAGGTGTCCTGGTTTGAAAGGACAGGTGTCTGGCAGTAAGGGCAGAAGTTCCCCTTTGGAATAGAGACTTTGGTTCCACTCACCCCCCCCAAGTATTATAATTGTTTGAATCAAGGACTCTGAGGCAGAGATAAGGGGGTGGGAATAACAGCTCTTTTACTAATATATCTAACTTCACAAACAGAAAACAATAACAGTTAATATTGCTAACAGAACGAAATAGATAACTCGGTGTCAGTCCCTTTAGATGCAAGCACGCTGTCTCTGTGCTTAGTCCACAGCCCGGATTTTCCCAAGGGCAGACGGGAACGGAGGCAGGAGGGAGGGGGGTGGTGCGGCAGCGGCCACGCCGGTCTCGGGTGGGAACGGGCTGGAGCGGGCGGCTCCTCGCTCACCGTGTGTGTCCGGGGAATCAGCTGTGTCTGCAGAGGCAGGAGGCTGGAACGGGGCAGATGCAGGGCAGGTGATTGCAGAGGCTCTGGCTCTCCTGTGCTCGGCCGCGTGGGCTGACGATCCCGGCCATCCTTGTCCGAGCTTGCCGGAAACCCGAGTGCCCTCCCGGAAGCCTCAGAGGACCCTCCGGGAGCCGTTCCCACCCACCCCTTTTGTCTAGACCCATCAGAGATCCTGGGTGTAGCCCGGCCAGCTCCATTGGCATGATAATGGGAAAAATTCTTTCAATTGACACAGTAACAGAAAACACTCAACCCCCAACCACAGGTGACCTGCATCCATAGGTAGACGAGGTGTTTAGTGCTAGAGTAATGAGTGTAATATTATTTAGTTGAAATTAATATTTCAGGGCTAAAACACAATGAGAAAAAAAAAAAAGTCCCATATGATCAGAAGAGCATCAGAATTTTTCAGAGGATGAGATACTCAATTATGTTTCAGCAGTCTAACCTGTCCAAACAGTTTTTTCAAGGCTTCCTTGAGATGAGAGGTGACCACCAGAGGCCAAAGCCAGACAGACGTCTCTGTCCCTGCAGATTTCACTGGAAGAACCCTTGCATATAGGGAATTTTTCAGTAGGATTATCACTTTAGGCCATGGCTACTTGGAAAGATGGATGTTTTTTCCATAGTAATGAAAGCACAGGGCCCTAGTGCTCCAGGGGCTGATGAGTTGCAGCCCTCGACATACCAGGATCTGCCAGACCTGTCAGGTGGCTCCTGGGAAGCGAAAGCCAGATCTGTTCAATCTCCCCTTGGTTTCGTGAGGCCACTCACTGTCACAATGTGCTCCTTGCTTGTGTAGTGTCACAATGGCCCTTTGGCTCCATGAGGCCCTGCAGGCTCACAATGGCTCCTTGCTTCCATGGGACCCACAGTGTCACAATGGTCTCCATGATTCCATGGGGCCTGGCAATGCTGTCCATGGATCCTCAGTGCCCTGCAGGGTCACAACAGCCCTTTGGCTGCATGTGGCCCTGTAATGCAGCAATGGCCTCTTGGTTCCACACAGCCCTGCTGCTTCACACTGGCCCCTTGGGACCCTGCGGCCCAGCAGAGCTACAGTGATATCCTTGGTGCCACAGGGTCCCCACAGTGTCACAATGGCCCCTTTCATTTCAGAAGTCCCCTCAGTGTCACCATGGTGTCCACAGGAATTAAACCATGGAGCCCCAGTGTTTCAGGGACTGATGAACTTCAGCCACCAGAGGCCAAGGCCAGACAGAGCAGACTTTCCTGGCAAGTTTGTCTGAGAGCAAATAAATCATGGATATCTGAATTTTTAAAAGTTTAATCCAAATTTCTGCCTTATTTGCCTGGAGGAGAAGGCCAGTTCTTTTCCATAGAAAGGAAAACACAGAGCCTCAGTTTCTGGAAGGCAGGTGAGAGCTGGCCCTCAGGAGGCCAAGGCCAGCCAGACCTATCTCTAATGACAGCTTTTGTGTAAGAGCGATCTATGGATCTGGGACTTTTGGAGGAGGAATACTCATTTCAGCCATGGGCACCTGGAGAAGAGGGATTGTTCATTTTTATATGAAGGAAAGCATGGAGCCCCAGTGTTACAGGGCAGAATATAGGCAACCACCAGAGGCCAACAAAAGCCATCTGTCCTGGCAGCCTTGGTCTGTGAGAAACCCTTGCAGTCAGGAATTTTGTAGGAAAAGTTCCAATTCTAGGTATGGATGCTTGTACAGGAGGGATGACTGTTTTCCTTAAGAAGGAAAGCACTGAGCCCCAGTGTTTGAAAGCAGGTGAGATCCAGCCCTCAGGAAGACAAGGGCAGCCAAACATGTTGGAAACGGCAGCTTTTTTGGGTGAGCAATCCCTGGATACTGGGAATTTTGGAGGGGGAATCCCATTCTGGGTTTTTATCTGAGGGGTTATGGATGCTTGAATGAGACAGTACTTTTCCATTTGAAGGAAAGCCCAGAGCTCCAGTGTTTAAGATGCTCATGAAGAGAGACACTCGACATGCCACGGGCAGTTGCACCAGTCAGGCCAAGTGTCCTGGTTTGAAAGGACAGGTGTCTGCCAGTAAGGGCAGAAGTTTCCCTTTGGAATAGAGACTTTGGTTCCACTCCCCCCCCAAGTATTATAATTGTTTGAATCAAGGACTCTGAGGCAGAGATAAGGGGGTGGGAATAACAGCTCTTTTACTAATATATCTAACTGCACAAACAGAAAACAATAACAGTTGTTAATATTGCTAACAGAACGAAATAGATAACTCGGTGTCAGTCCCTTTAGATGCAAGTACGTTGTCTCTGTGCTTAGTCCACAGCCCAGATCTGCCGAAGGGCAGGCGGGAACGGAGGCAGGAGGGGGGTGGGGCGGCAGCGGCTACGCCGGTCTCGGGTGGGAACGGGCTGGAGCGGTGGCTCCTCGCTCACCGTGTGTGTCCGGGTGATCAGCTGTGTCCACAGAGGCAGGAGGCTGGAATGGGGCAGATGCAGGGCAGGTGATCACAGAGGCTCTGGCTCTCCTGTGCTCCGGCCACGTGGCTGAAGATCCCGGCCGTCCTCCTCCGAGCTCACGGGAAAAACGAGTCCCCTCCTGGAAGCCTCAGAGGCCTTTCCGGGAGCCGTTCCCACCCACCCCTTTTGTCTGGACTCATCAGAGATCCTGGGTGTAGCCTGGCCAGCTCCATTGGCATGATAATGGGAAAAATTCTTTCAATTGACACAGTAATAGAAAAACACTCAACCCCCAACACCAAGCCAACCAGGCCTGTCACCTGTTCTCTTGTTTTCATTGAGCCCTGCAGTGTCACACACAATATGACACAATGGCAGTGTCATATTGGATCCTTGTTTCCATGAGGCCCAGATGTGTCACACAGGCCCCTTGTTTCCATGAGGCTCCATGGTGTCACAAGGGTCCCTCGCTGCCAAGAGGCCTTGCTGTGTCTCAATGGTCGCTTGGTTCAATGAAGCCCGTAGTGTCACAATAGTCTCCATGATCCCATAAGGCCTTGCAATGTCACAGCAAACCATTGGTTTCACTGAGCCACACAGTGTTACTATGGTCCCCTTGGCTCCACAAGGCTATGAAGTGCCACAATGGCCAATTGGCTTCACAAGATCTCAAAGTGTAAAAATGGCCTCCATGGTTTCATGAGGCCCTGCTGTGTCACAATGCACCTTTGGCTCCATGGTGCCCCATGGTGTCACAATGGTATCCTTGGTTCCACGAGGTCAAAATGGACCTTTCATCCCACGCAGACACACACTTCACTGTAGTGCCCTTGATCCCATGAGACCCTGTCATGCTATAGTGGCCCCTTGTGTTCCAGTGGGTCCCAAAGTGTCAGAACAGTCTCCAATTGTTCCATGAAGCCCTGCGATGTCACTGTGCTCCCCTTGGTTCCACAGGGCCCCACAGTGTAACAAGGGACTCTTGCTTCCATGGGGTTCCTCAGTCACAATGTCTCCTTGTTTCTGCAGGGTCATAATGGACCCTCAGTTCCATAAGGTTCCTAAATGTCACTGGTCTCCTTGGTTCCATGTGGCCCTGCTGTGTCACCACAGCCCCTTGGTTCCATGAGTTTCTGTGCTGTCAACAATGGTTCCTTTGTTCCAATGAGGCACTGCTATGTCACACTGGACCCTGAGTTCCATGAAGTTCTCCAGTGTTACAGTGGCCCCTTGGATCCATGAGGTCCCCTAGTGCCACCATAGTCTCCTTGGATCTGCATTGTCACAATGGACCATTGGTTCCATGTGACCTCGCTGTGTCACAATGGTCTCCTTGATTCTGTAATTCCCCTCAGGGTCACAATGGAGCCTTGTTTCTGTGAGGCTCTGAACTGTCACAATTGTCTCCTTGGTTCCATGAGCCCCTGCTGTGTCACAAGCGTCTCCTTGGTTCCATGAGGATACAAAAGTTTTCCATAAACATTTAGCAACACCTGCTTAACACAGCTGGGTAAAACTGTATACATTCAAAAGAGGGCTTAAAGCTGAGAATGTCACAAGCAGCTTCCATCTGCACCAGAGATGCAGGGAATGGACAGGGACAGAGAATTCAGCTGAAAGACAGAGAATTCTGCTTACAGAGATCATGTCTGGTCACACTGTCCCTTACAGAAAGGTGACATCATTCCAGGCAGCCTGTGCTGAGCATTTGGCTCCTGAGTGGGGTTTGTTTAAAAAACCTGCTCAGGCTTTTCCATTCTTTCCTCACAAATAGGAAAAATTCTCCTGGGCCTGTGTGCAGGCAGAGCTCTGAGGAGAGCAGGTGGGACGTGGTGCAATGGGCTGGGACACCCAGCTGCAGAGCTCAGGGGACAAGCTCAGGTATGTCAGTCCCAGGTGGCCAATTTCAGACATGGTGAGGTTGTCAATGAGGAGCAGGTTGTCAAAACAGGGTCAGCCTGCAAGGGGCTCATTCTTCTGTGTGCCCAAACCTCTAAGGAGACATTCAGCATCAAGATCACTTCTATAATCACTGCTCTGAGCTGAAAAGGAAAAAAAATATTCTACTGATTAAAAAAAAAAAACCTATGAGTTGCTCTTGGTAAAGAGAACTTCAAAGCTTCTCCAAGCAGCAGCAAAAGCCCTGGAGACTTGAAGACAAAAATGCCTGGGCTGCAGAGGGCACAGGGATGGGCAGCAGCTGAAAGGCCCTGACAGAGCCAACTGCTTCAGCACTTGGGCCATGGCTGCTGGCCCTGGCCCGGAGGCCAGAAGGGGACAAGTGAGCCTTGCTGTGCTGGGGCCTCATTTCCTCCTTGTCTCTGCTCAGCAGCCTTACAGGGGCTGCTCCATGGTCCTGCCCTTGGCATTGCACACCCCCAGAGCCCAGTGCCCCAGGAAGAGCCCTGGGCAATGAGGGAGGGACAGCATCTGCTTTGCCAGGGGCTGCGGCTCAGCCTTGGTCCTTTGCATTCCTGAAACACATCCAGGTTTGCTCAGCACCAGAGACATCTTCCCCTTGTTTGTCACCACCTGTCATCAGTGCCTCCAGTGTTCTGCTCTAACTGGAACCTGGGTGCTGGAAATCAGAATGCAAGGAATTCTCAGAACATAGGGTCTTTAAGCCAAAGCTTAGAATTAAACAGAGTTGAGATAGGTTTAGCTTTAGAATTTAAGATATAGAAAAAAAAACGTAGTAACAAAGGCAACAAGACATTTTAGAGTGCAGTAATGTCAGTTTGTGTGTTGTGATATGATTGGCTAAGAACGTTCACACTGTAGTATGAGTCAGTAAGAACGAAATATCTTAGTATTGAATTAAAAACATAAATATCTCTGTTGACAATGTTTTATTGGTTAATAAACCCTTAAAATATCTTGTAGTCCTAAGTCTTGTGACTTCTAAGCCATGCTGTGATCATCTGTAAGACAAGTTTCACCTTTCTGCCTGTATAGAAAATAAACCACATTTTCTAAAGCAACTCAGAAGTCCTGTCTCTCTGCTTCATTCAGAAAAAGAAAAAAAACCCACCAAAAAATGAGCATTAAAAAACGATAAGCCCAAACTTAAAAAATGTATCGTAAAAGCAATAAACCCATACTTTAAAAATATAACATATAATGGGCTGTTCCCGCCTCTGTACATCACTGCTGCGGCCAAGCAGCGCTGGGGTTCGGGGACTCGGGGCGGTGCCTGGTGTCGGTACCGTCTTCTCTTTTAGCCTCTAACTCCTGTCATGCCCCGCGGCCCAATAAAGCCCCACTGGAGCCGGGACTACAACGCCTGTCATACCCCACACCCCACAGAACCTGTCTGTCTGCCCCCGAAATGGCCCACGAGTGTCCCAGAGAGTCTCTGGGATCCCTGAGTATGCCCCCAGTGGCCATTCGGGAATTCAGGACCCTCCAAAAGCTCTCCCCAGATCCCTAAATGCTCCCAACCCCACAGATGCCCGTTACAGCCACTTCTGCGAATTCATCTCCTGTCCTCCCCGGAGGCTTCAGAGCCCCTCATAACAAAATTCAGAGCCCCTCATAAGACAATTACCATGCCTAAAACTCCTCATGCACCCTAAAGAGCCCGGTTTGAGCTCCCTAAGCTCCCCCCAAGTGCCCTCAAACCATATACATCCTCCAACAAGGACCTCAAGTCATGGCTCGGACGCAAAAATGTCCACCAAGTGCCTTTTGCCACCCCAAAAATCCCCATCACAGCCACTTCCGGGACTACAGCTCTCATCATGCTCCACGGTTACAGTAGGTTGCTATTTGAGCCGTGACTTCATCTCCCATCATGCCACCGAGAGACATTGTATTGGTGTCTAGAACTCCCATCATGCTCCATGGCTCTGTTCAACCATATTATACCCAAGCCTACAACTCCCATCATCCCTCACAGAGAGCCTGTTAGCGCCCCCCAGGTGCCAGCATGGACCTTGAAGAGCCCCGGATTCTCCTCCCTGACCTCCAAGTGCCCCCCCTGGACCCCCAACAACTTCCCCATCTCCCCAAAGTGTCCTCCAGACCCTCGTGTTCTCTCTAAATTCCCTCCCCAGACACAAAAAGCCCCAAATGTACCCCAGGAATGTCTCCATGGAACCCAAAGTAACCCATTTTACCCTGTCTGAGAAAATGATAGAGAAGGTGACAAAGAGACTAAAGATAGGACTAATTGTCATAAAGAGGAATAAATCAATAGCCAATAGTTGTCGATTAATTTATGAAGGAAATTGTGTTACTTAGAACCAATGACATTATGACCAAAAATTTTTTTAGTTGCTAAAAATGTATATATTTTTAATATAAAGATAAAAATCAGGCAATTTAAAATAAATAATATTATAAATAATAAAAATGCATATATATACATATATATATATATATATATATATATATATAAATGATTTCAATTTTAGGGGTAAAGAAAAAGTCTTTTTTTCTTTTTTTTTTGTGCTTTGTTATGTCATTCCCAAAAGATGCTCGATACCAGACATGGTGAGGATGGGGGTGAGCAGCAGGTTATACAGACAGGGTCAGTCCTGCAGACGCTCATTCTTCTCTGTGTCCAGACCTCCTAAGGAGAAATTCAGCATCTAAATCACCTGGGGAATGCTTCCATCTCCTCTTCCCTAAACTCTAAAATTAATAAAAATATTCCCTTGATTAAAAAAAAAAAAAAAAAAGAGTTGGATTTTGAAATCACCATCCTTAACAGAACTCCAAACTGACTGCAATCAGTTGCACAAGTCACAAAGAGTTAAAAGGAATTGAAGGAAGAGAAAGAACTCCCAAGGGATTTCTGTATTTTAATGATCCCCAGGGTAGATTTGGGGCTGAGTCCAGCACCCTCAGGCACTGAGAGAAGGTTGAAGGAGCTGCTCAAGGAGTCAGAAGCAAAACTCCAACTCCCTTGGAGCATCTGAGGGCAGGGACTGCCAAAGGCTCCCCAGGGACTGGTGAGAGCAGGATTGCAAAAGCCCAAGGCTGTGAGCAGGAACTGCAATGCTGAGCAAGGCCTGGGCTGGTTGGAGGCAGCAGAAAGGCCAAGGCCTGAGCCCAGGCCTGGCCCAGCAGGGCCTGTCCCTCATGGGTGGCTCTGGGCTGTTCCTGGGGCACTGGGATGGGAGGGGCAGCAAGGACAAATGGCATCACCCTGCAAGCCCTGCCAGCCTGCTCAGGGAGGGCCGAGGCAGCAGCAAAGTGCAGCTCCTGCAAGGAAAGTTCCTCCTGTGGGGCTGCAGAGGTGCTGCCCAGCCCCGGGCAAAAAGGCCTGGGTGCCTCTGGCCCTGCCAACCCTGCCCAGCCCTTGGCCATCTCTCCTGCAGCCTGTGCCCCTGTGTGCTGCTCCTCTGCCCTGGCCGGCTGTACACGCCCATCTCACTGTCCCCCCAGCATTTCTCAGCCCAGCATTGCTGTGCCCTCCCTGGGCTCCCTGCACCCAGCGCTGCCGGCTCCTGGCACCCAGTGCCATGGCATGGCCCAGCCTCAGCTGGGACACCTGGGCCACCAACATTCTGCCCTGGCAGGTACTTGGCTCTTTCCTCACCTCCAGGCTGAACCTTCCATGCTTCACCTTGGGGAGGTTTCCTTCTCTTCCCACTCCCCAGGAAAGCTCTGTCTCCTGCTGTTCGCAAACAGAGAAGGGCAGATGGGAGATGTGGTGGTCAGAGGCTTCCTGGGGTGCAGTAGCCATGAAATTATGGAGATTTTAAATACCCTGCAAAGAAAGGAGGAGCATCAACATGTCCTGGTTTGAAAGGACAGGTGTCTGCCAGCAGGGGCAGAAGTTTCCCTTTTTGGAATAGAGACTTTGGTTCCACTCCCCACCCCCCAAGTATTACGATTGTTTGAATCAAAGACTCTGAGGCAGAGATAAGGGGGGGTGGGAATAACAGCTCTTTTACTAATATATCTAACTATACAAACAGAAAACAATAACAGTTAAAATTGCTAACAGAATGAAATAGATAACTCGGTGTCAGTCCCTTTAGATGCAAGCACGCTGTCTCTGTACTTAGTCCAGAGCCCGGATGTGCCAATGGCAGACGGGAACGAAGGCAGGAGGGAGGGGGGAGGGGCAGCAGCAGCCACACCGGTCTCGGGCGGGAACGGGCTCACCCTCACCGAGGGCGGCGGCTCCTCCCTCACCGTGTGTGTGTCCGGGGGATCAGCTGTGTCCGCAGAGGCAGGAGGCTGGAAACGGGGCAGATGCAGGGCAGGTGATCGCAGAGAGTCTGGCTCTGCTGTGCTCGGCCGCATGGCTGAACGATCCCAGGCGTCCTCCTCCCAGCTTGCCGGAAACGCGAGTGCCCTCCCGGAAGCCTCAGAGGCCCCTCCGGGGGCCGTTCCCACCCACCCCCTTTGTCTGGACCCATCAGGGACCCTGGGTGTAGCCCGGCCAGCTCCATTGGCATGATAATGGGAAAAATTCTTTCAATTGACACAGTAGTAGAAAAACACTCAACCCCCAACATTATCCACCCCGAATTTTTTCCATGCCAACATGCTACATCATATTGAAATCTTTAAATTATATACATACATGTAGTTACAGGCACAGTATCATATATAGTTCACCCTAGAACAAGGTCCCCTTGGGGTATGCATCGGGTCTCTCCATCCTTTTGCATCACCCACCAAGTGCAACCTGGTCCTTGAGCAAAAACCACCCCACGAACAGGATTGTCTTTGCTGGAAGCAGAGTTCACCCAGACAGTTTTCCCTAACATGCCTCTCAGGTGTACCACTGGAACCTTATCTCCATCTGCTGCTCCCAAGGGCTCTGACTGGGCAGGGCCTGCTCGGTTAGTGGAACCTCGAGTATTCACTAACCATGTGGCCTTTGGTAGATTGATCTCCCAGTTCCTGAAAGTCCCCCCACCAAGTGCCTTTAAGGTGGTTTTAAGCAGACCATTGCACCGTTCGTCTTTTCCAGCCGCTGGTGCAATGGTAGGGAATATGGTACACCCACTCGATGCCATGTTCTTTAGCCCAGGTGTTTATAAGGCTATTTTTGAAATGAGTCCCATTGTCTGACTCAATTCTTTCAGGGGTACCATGTCTCCAGAGGACTTGTTTTTCCAGGCCGAGGATGGTGTTCCGAGCAGTGGCGTGGGGCACAGCGTAGGTCTCCAACCATCCAGTGGTGGCTTCCACCATGGTCAGCACGTAGCGCTTGCCCTGGCGGGTCTGAGGCAGTGTGATATAGTCAATCTGCCAGGCCTCTCCGTACTTATATTTGGACCATCGCCCCCCATACCAGAGGGGCTTCACCCGCTTGGCCTGTTTGATGGCAGCGCACGTGTTACAGTCATGAATAACCTGAGAGATGCTGTCCATGGTTAGATCCACCCCTCGGTCTCGTGCCCACTTATAGGTGGCGTCTCTGCCCTGATGGCCTGAGGCATCGTGGGCCCATCGAGCCAGGAACAGTTCTCCCTTGTGTTCCCAATCTAAGTCTATCTTTGAGACCTCTATCTGTGCAGCCTGATCTACCTGCTTGTTGTGCCTGTGTTCTTCATTAGCCCGACTCTTGGGAACATGGGCATCCACATGACGGACTTTCACGGGGAGCTTCTCTACTCGAGTGGCAATGTCTTTCCACTCATCAGCAGCCCAGATTGGTTTTCCTCTACGTTGCCAGTCAGCCTTTTTCCACCTTTCCAGCCAACCCCACAGAGCATTGGTTACCATCCACGAATCAGTGTAAAGGTAGAGCTTTGGCCATTTCTCTCTCTCAGCAATGTCCAAGGTCAGATGAACAGCTTTGAGTTCAGCAAGTTGACTCGATCCACCTTCTCCTTCTGTAGCTTGTGCAACCTGTCGTGTGGGGCTCCATACGGCAGCTTTCCACTTCCGGTTCATCCCCACAATGCGGCAGGAACCGTCGGTGAAAAGGGCGTAGCGTGTTTCATCTGCTGGCAGCTGGTTGTACGGTGGAGCTTCTTCAGCCCGGGTCACTTGATTCTGCTCCTCCTCATCAGCGAGACCAAAATCTTCACCTTCTGGCCAGTTCGTAATTATCTCCAAAATCGCAGGGCGATTTGGGTTACCAATACGGGCGCGCTGCGTGATGAGGGCAATCCACTTGCTCCATGTGGCGTCGGTGGCATGGTGAGTAGAGGGAACCTTTCCTTTGAACATCCACCCCAGCACTGGCAGTCGGGGTGCCAGGAGAAGTTGTGCTTCTGTGCCAATCACCTCTGAGGCAGCTTGAACTCCCTCATAGGCAGCCAAGATTTCCTTCTCTGTGGGAGTGTAGTTGGCTTCAGATCCTTTGTAGCTTCTGCTCCAGAATCCCAGGGGTCGGCCTCGGGTCTCACCAGGCACCTTCTGCCAAAGGCTCCAGGACAGACCATGGTTCCCAGCTGCAGAGTAGAGCACATTCTTTACCTCTGGTCCTGTCCTGACTGGGCCAAGGGCCACTGCATGAGCGATTTCCTGTTTGATCTGGGCAAAAGCTTGCTGTTGTTCAGGGCCCCAATGGAAATCGTTCTTCTTGCGAGTGACCTGGTAGAGAGGGCTCACAATCTGGCTGTACTCAGGGATGTGCATTCTCCAAAAGCCGATAGCACCTAGAAAAGCTTGTGTCTCCTTCTTGCTTGTTGGTGGGGACATTGCAGTGATCTTATTGATGACTTCAGTGGGGATCTGGCGCCGTCCATCCTGCCACTTCACTCCCAGGAACTGGATCTCGGGCAGGTCCTTTGACTTTGCTCTTTTTAATGGCGTAACCGGCTCCCAGCAAAATCTGGATAATCTTCTCTCCTTTCTCAAACACCTCCATTGCTGTGTTCCCCCACACAATGATGTCATCGATGTACTGCAAATGTTCTGGAGCCTCACCCTTTTCCAGTGCAGCCTGGATCAGTCCATGGCAGATGGTGGGGCTGTGCTTCCACCCCTGGGGCAGTCAGTTCCAGGTGTACTGCACGCCCCTCCAGGTGAAAGCAAACTGAGGCCTGCACTCTGCTGCCAAAGGAATGGAGAAGAATGCATTTGCAATGTCAATGGTGGCATACCACCTTGCTGCCTTGGACTCCAGCTCGTACTGGAGTTCCAGCATGTCCGGCACGGCAGCGCTCAGCGGTGGAGTCACTTCATTCAATGCCCGATAGTCCACAGTCAGTCTCCATTCTCCATCAGATTTCTGCACAGGCCAGATAGGACTGTTGAAGGGTGAGTGGCTCTTGCTGACCACCCCTTGGCTCTCTAGATCACGGATCATTTTGTGGATGGGGATCACAGCATCTCGATTTGTCCGGTACTGCCGGCGGTGCACGGTCATGGTGGCAATTGGCACCTGTTGCTCTGTCACTTTCAGGAGTCCTACTGCAGAGGGGTTTTCTGACAGTCCAGGCAAGGTGTTCAACTGCTTAATGCTCTCTGTCTCTACAGCAGCTATTCCAAAAGCCCACTTGAACCCCTTTGGGTCTTTGTAGTAGCCGTTCCTGAGGAAGTCTATGCCTAGAATGCACGGTGCCCCGGGGCCAGTTACAATTGGATGTTTCTGCCACCCCTTCCCTGTCAGGCTAATCTCAGCTTCCAGCAAAGTGAATTCCTGTGATCCCCCCGTCACCCCAACAATGGAAACAGGTACCTTCCCCACATGTTCTGATGGTATCAGGGTGCATTGTGAACCAGTATCAACTAACACTTTATGTTTCTGTGGCTTTGACGTTCCAGGCCATTGCACCCACACTATCCAATAGATCCTGTCATCCCATGCCTCTCCCTGGCTCGAGGCAGGGCCCCTCTAGCCCTGGTTATTATTTCTTTCCTGGGCATACATAGTGGAGGTTCCTTCCAGGGGATCTGACAGAACATCCTCCTTGCTGTAATACCCTGCACCTTGCTTGTGGGAGGTTGAGGCTACCTTCATTTTAGTGCGGCTCCCTCGGTTAGCATTTCCCTCCCTGAGCTGACGCACCCGTGCTGCCAGGACAGAAGTGGGTTTCCCATCCCATTTTCCCATGTCTTCCCCATGGTCTCACAGGAAAAACCACAGGTCAGCTCGTGAGGTGTACCCTCTCTCCCTAGCTGGGGGACATGAAGCTCTGACTTGGGGGCCTGTGACTCGGACTGGTGCTACGCTGATCTTCCTCACCTCCTCCCTCACCTCCCTCATCTCCTCCATCATCTCCTCCCTCATATCCCTCATCCTATCTTCGACCTGTTGGAGGTCCCTGGCCACGGCAGAGACATTAGCCTGCATT
Organism: Erithacus rubecula; assembly: GCF_903797595.1. NCBI lineage: Eukaryota > Metazoa > Chordata > Aves > Passeriformes > Muscicapidae > Erithacus > Erithacus rubecula. Next base: position 819,272 of record NC_136684.1, on the reverse strand, counting down.
GGGCCATTCATCATGCTCTCAAAATTTCTGAGTTTGTTGGCAACAGAACACACTGTCTCTGGACTGTTATCGGCATTAATCATTGCTATGTAGGTGGTATATTGAGATGGACCCAAGGTTGCCAGATTCCATAACATCTGCCCTGTGCACTTGACCTTGTCAGGGTCATTGTCATGCTGTCCATCCCTCCCAAAGAGTACCTCTAATACTGCTGTCTCTCTCAGCTGCTGGATCCCTTCCTCAAGGGTCTTCCAGCGCATCCTACGGTGGTGCTCCTGCATTCTCTCTCTGTGTAAAAACTTCTCTCTCACACTCATTAAAAGCCAGTCCCAGAGGGAAAGGAGGCCTTGCTCCCTTACGAATATCTGGTCCACACCTGAATCCTGGGCCAAGGATCCCAAATTCCTGGCCTCAGTTCCATCCAGTTGAACACCTGTTCCCGTAAGGTCCCAGACCCGGAGTAACCAAGTTGTGAAAGGCTCACGGCCCCGCCGAGCAATGTCTTTGCGCAGGTTACGGAGACTATCGTATGAGAGGGACTCGGTGACAATCTCAACCTCTGGCTCCCTTGCTGGTTGTGAGGACCCTCCTTGCTGATCCCCATTATCTAAGTGCCTCGTTTTAATCTTAGATTTCCTAGTTTCCACAGGAGCAACTGCTGCTGGCTGTGGCTGCTCCTGTGATCCAGCTGGAACCTGGACAGATACAACATCTACGGGTTCCACTGCAGCACCATCTGATTCTCCCTCTTTAGGGCAGGGTTTCTCACCAGCTGGAGAAAAATACTCCTTCATCATCTGGCTATGCTCCTTCAACATCTGACTCTGCTCTTTCAGCATTTGGCCTATATCCTTCACTAGAGCCCCCACCCACTCTGGGTGACTCATTTCTGCAGTGGGCTGTGGGGCAGCATCAGGCTCTGGGGCAGCATCCCTAGTCCCTGGGGCAGGCTCTGGGGCAACATCCCTAGTCTCTGGGGCAGAGGCAGGTCTGGGACAATATCCCTAGTCCCTGCGGCAGAGGCAGGTTCTGGGGCAGCATCCCTAGTCCCTGGGGCAGGTATCAGAGTTGTTGTCCAAGCCAATATTCCCTTGTTTCTGAATGCTAAGTAGAACAAGCCTACCAGCAACACCAGCCACTGTATAATAACACTGGCAATTAAAACAGATCTGAAATCCTTGAGAATCAGTGGGGTAGCCTCAAAAAACTGGGTGATGGGTTGGGAGAAAATTTCCCTTGCACTCGTTACCTCACAGTAAGTACCATTACTGAAATAGCCCCAGAAACACGCAGTTAGAGTACGATAGCTCCGGATCCATGCAACCGCTTCCCAGAAAAAATTAAAAACCCATGAATTCCTGACATAATCAATCCACCAAACTAATCGGACAATAGCCACAGCAACCTTGGTGAGGGGGCCCAAATTCAAAAAAGGGCTTACAAATGGGAGGGAGATGGCTGTGACCACATGGAACACAAACCAGATTAAACCAGACAACATATTGCCAGTTAAGAGAGCTGTTATTCCTGCCTTAACTCTCAACTCAGTGCCCTCTGTCCCACGTCTGGGCGCCAAAATCTGTCCTGGTTTGAAAGGACAGGTGTCTGCCAGTAGGGGCAGAACTTTCCCTTTTTGGAATAGAGACTTTGGTTCCACTCCCCACCCCCCAAGTATTACGATTGTTTGAATCAAGGACTCTGAGGCAGAGATAAGGGGGGGTGGGAATAACAGCTCTTTTACTAATATATCTAACTATGCAAACAGAAAACAATAACAGTTAAAATTGCTAACAGAACGAAATAGATAACTCGGTGTCAGTCCCTTTAGATGCAAGCACGCTGTCTCTGTACTTAGTCCAGAGCCCGGATGTGCCAATGGCAGACGGGAATGAAGGCAGGAGGGAGGGGGGAGGGGCAGCAGCAGCCACGCCGATCTCGGGCGGGAACGGGCTCACCCTCACCGAGGGCGGCGGCTGCTCGCTCACCGTGTGTGTGTCCGGGGGATCAGCTGTATCCGCAGAGGCAGGAGGCTGGAAACGGGGCAGATGCAGGGCAGGTGATCGCAGAGAGTCTGGCTCTGCTGTGCTCGGCCGCGTGGCTGAACGATCCCAGGCGTCTTCCTCCCAGCTTGCTGGAAACGCGAGTGCCCTCCCGGAAGCCTCAGAGGCCCCTCCGGGGGCCGTCCCCACCCACCCCCTTTGTCTGGACCCATCAGGGACCCTGGGTGTAGCCCGGCCAGCTCCATTGGCATGATAATGGGAAAAATTCTTACAATTGACACAGTAACAGAAAAGCACTCAACCCCCAACACAACAAAACTACACTGGACTTACAAAGGGAAGACTAGCATATTCAGGATGCAGATTTGAGGATAATTGAATCAAGCACTGATTTTTCACTGGAAACAGCCCTTAAGATCAAGGGTTCCAAGAAGGATGGAGACACTTCAGGAAAGAAATCTTGAAGGAGCCGAAGCAGCTCACTCAAAAGTGAGCTAGTGAGGAAAACGACTGGACTGGCTGGGCATGAAGCTTTTTCCAGGAACTCAGGGACAAAAGAGGCTGCATCACCTTTGGACAGAAGGGCAGGCAACTCACAAAGTGTTTATTGATATGGTTAGGTCATCCAGAAAAATAAGAGGCGAAACCTCAATTAGGATATAGCCTGGTCGTGTCTGTGAAGGATAAAAATCTTATTTTATGAACACAGTAGCAAGAAAAGCAGGGACAAGGAGAACCTCCATTCCTAATTGGGGGAAGATATGGTTGCCAAAGATGAAGAAAAGTCTGAGGAACCTAACCCCTTCTTTGCCTCAGTTTTCAAGTATAAGACATTTTGTCCTCAGGACAAGTAATTCCCTGAGGTGGTAGATGGGGAAGGGGAACAGAACAGACTCCCTGAAATCCAGGAGGAAGCAGCTGGGGACCTGCTGAGCCACTCAGATGCTCACAGGTGTGTCTGGGAGCAGATGAGATCCATCCTAGGGTGATGAGGGAGCTGGTGGATGAGCTCCCAAGCTGCTCTCCATCATTTCTCATCAGTCCTGGCTCACCAGGGAGGTCTCAGAGGACTGGAAGTGCCAATGTGAGCCCATCCTCAAGAAGGGCTGGAAGGAGGATCTGGAGAACTCCAGGCCTGTCAGCCTGACCTCAGTGCCCAGCAAGGTGATGGAACAGATCACCTTGAGAGCCATCACAGGACACCTACAGGATGTCTGAGGGATCAGAGCCAGCCAGCGTGGATTTCAATACCTGCATTGATGATCCGGATAAGGACATTGAGTGCACCATCAGCAAATGTGCAGATGACACCAAGCTGGGTGTGAGTGTGGATGCTTCATCAGGGGAGATTTAGGATACACATTAGGAAACATTATTCATAGAAAGGGATATCGGACATTCAAATGGGCTTCCCAGGCAGGTTGTGAGTCACCGTCCCTGGAGGTGTTTAAGGAAAGACTGGATGTGGCCCTGAGTGCCATGGTCTGGGGCAGAATGTTGTGTTGGGTCTCAGGTCAGATGTGATGATCTCAAAGGTCCTTTCCAACCTGGTTGATTCTGTAATTCTGTGATGACTGTGGCACTACAGGGCCCCAGGGAAGCAAGTGTTACTCTGTCAGGCCTCATGAAACCACAGAGACCACTGTGACACTGCAGGACCTCATATGACCAAGGGACCATGATGACACTGCAGGGACTCATGGAATGAAAGAAATCATTTTGATGCCGTGGTGCCCCATGGGACCAAGAGGCCATTGTGACACTGCAGAACCAAGGAGAGCATTGCTGCACTGGGAGACCATTGGGACACTGCAGGGCTTTGGGGAACCAAAGGCCGTTGTGGCACCAAAGGGTCCCATGGAATGAAAGGGCCATTGTGATTCTCAAGGGTGTTGGGGAACCAAGAGGCTGCTGTGAAACTATGGAGCCTCCTGGAATCATGGAGACCATTGTGACACTTCAGGGCATCATGGAGTTGTGGTGACGCCAAGTTGGGTTTAAGTGTGGGTCTGCTGGAGGGTAGGAGGGCTCTGCACAGGAACCTGGAGAGATGTTATGAATTAGTTTGAACACAGAAAATCAAAAGAAATGAAACCTCTGTGAAGAAAACCAATCAGACTGAGAAAAATTTGAAATATACCCAAAAAACCTGAATAAAACCAAACTAGGTTAGATGTCGGGGCCAAAATATTGATATCTTTTATTTAATATTAAAAGCATCAAAGAGAAAGGAAGAGAGACTAAAGAAATAATTAGAAAAAGAGATGTGCTATGGGGCCTGGGGGGAGAGAGTGACAGGGGTTAGGTAGAAGTATATCATTCTTTTGGGGGTCCCTATCAGAGCTCATTGCTCCCCTCCATCTTGAATTCTTGGTAGTGAGGATCCCCTGTCACTACACTGAAAAGCACAGATTAATGTACCTTTGGGCAGGTGGAAACACCCTGGTGCCTGCCCTGCAGGGAGCTAGTTTGAGATTGTTTCTTGCAGCAGTGTGGATAATTCCGCAGTGCTCTGGTGCAGGGTCCCCTTTTGGGGGACCCTTGGATGGGCCATGACAGCCCCTCTGCTGTGCATAAGCTTTTTCCAGGGTGAAGGGGCCCCTGCAGTTTGGGCTCCTCTGCACAGCGGGGGGTGGGTGGTCACTGCCTGGAACCAGAGGCTTTTTCACTACACATCCAAAGCCTCTCTACCCCCATCCTTTGGAGTGAGGGTCTGCATGAGCCTGGCAGCTGATAACCTGGGGCTGTGTTCTCAGCCCTGAAAGTGCTCAGCTTGATTCCCCAGTGAATGTATTCTTTCCAGAGTCACTTACATCCATCAGTGAGCAGTTCAGGGCTTGAATCAGAAGGCCTATTCAGGGTGTGATGGTTTTCTATGAAACTTTTGTCATATAGTTTTGCTAAACTGGGCAAAAATCCTTTGTGAAGATTTTTTAAGCCATAAATGACAATATTTCTGAAAATATCTCTGAAAACAGAGGGAAACAGGGGAAAAATCCCAATGAGGTGAGATTTACCAAGACAAAGTGCCAGGTTTTGCACTTTGGCCACAAGAACCCTTGCAGCACTTCAGGCAGGGGACAGAGTGGCTGGAGAGTGACCAGGCAGAAAGGGAGCTGGGGGCACTGATGGACAGCAGGCTGGACATGAGCCCAGGGGGCCAAGAAGGCCAATGGCCCCTTGCCTGGATCAGGCATGGTGCGGCCAGCAGGACCAGGGCAGTGATTTTTCCCCTGTGCTCAGCACTGGATTGCAGCACCTCAAGTGCTGTATCCAGTTCTAGGCCCCCAGTTTAAGAAGGACATGGAGGGGCTGGAGCATGTCCAGAGTAGGATAACAAGGCTGGTGAGGGGTCTGGAACGCAAGTCCTGTGAGGAGCAGCTGAGGCAGCAGGGATTGTTTATTCTGGAGAAGAGGAGGCTCAGGAAGACAAGGTGGTGTCAGGGCATAGGTTGGATTTTATGATCTCCAAGGACTTTTCAAGCCTGGCTTATTCTGTGATTAGCTGAAACCATCCCTGGAGCAGTTGCAGGATGAGCCCTGGGCCTCCTCTTCAGAAGGTCCAGCAGCCCAGGTCCCTCAGCTTCTCCACACAGCCCCAAAGCCCATCCTGTCAGTCCTGCAGAGCCTCTCCAGCCCCTCCTCACTGCCCAGAACAGGGAGCTTTACACCCAGACACAGCAGCCCAGAGGTGCCCCCCTGGTGTGTGGTGCCCCTGGCAAGGGAACAGCATGAGGCAGTGCAGGACACTGCAGACAATTCCTGAAGCACTTGTAGGATGATCCTGCTGTACAAGGGAGGTTCCCATGGTGCCAACTCAGGAACCAAAGTGGGGACTGGGGCCAGAGAGGAAAGGACTAACAGGCATGAATTGTTTGAAGGGGAAAGAACAGAGATGGGAAATAGGAAGAAATCTGGACCAGGGAAAAGTAAAGAAAGCAAAGGTCAACACAAGGAAAATACTCATGGCAGTTTGGGGGTGGCTGCCAGGCCGCCCTGGCTCTAAGCAATGCCATCTGCAGTGGGACAGGAAACTCACAGCTCATGGGATCAAACTTTCTGGCTGATCAGGGCAGGCAGCAAACACTGCTGCTACTGCTGTGGTTGGAACTCTCTTAAAGAGAAATTTCATAGAGGATCCCCTCTTTGCTCAGATAAGTTTCTTTTGTAGATTTGCAGTGTGACAATAAAATGTAAAAGAGGATTGTAGAGCTGGAAGATAGAAAGAGCAACTGACTACAGAATCTGATCTCATGAAAAAATCATCTGTTAATTATTTTTAAGCATAGATTTCTTTGATTAGTTTAGCAAATTAGGAATTCTTGGATGTGAGTTGTGCATTATCTGTAACATGTTGATTTTCACTTTTTTAGATTAATTATTTCTGTTTGACTCAGATGATTTAATACTGCATTCCCCATCTGAAGGAGTTACCCTTGTGTTAAAAGTCTCTCTCACACTAGGTATTTCAAGAATTCTCTGTACTTGATAGAAACACACACAATTTGTAAACAACATAGATTAGTTGGTTTGCTGAGGTTTTTAAATCCCATTAATAAACAATTTACACATGAAGTTCTTGTTGAAGAGCCCCCAGTCCCCGAGTTTCTATCAGCACTCAAGGTGTGCTGGTCACACCATTGAATTTCTTTGCTTTTTTCACGGAATGGCCCCAAACCTTTGCACAGAACTGAGTGTCCCTGCTCCCTGGGGGCTTGGTGGCACTCGGAGAGAGCTGAGCGGGGACGTGGTGGCACCCGGCGCGCTGCTGCTGCGAGCTGCTGCACGGCTCTGTGCCGGTCCCGTGCAGGTTCTACGCCGGTCCCGTGCCCGTTCCATGCCCATTCCCTGCCGGTGTCTCCTGGGATGCTTCGGTTTGAGCCGGGCAGTGCCAATGGCAGAGCTGCCCTTGGGCTGCTGCAGTGCGGCCACAGCATCCCGGAGCTCTGCTCTGCTCTGCCCGCAGCATCCCGGAGCTCTGCTCTGCTCTGCTCTTCCCGCAAATTCTGTTGGCAGCACATCCACTGCTGCTAGCGAGGCATCCCTCGCCCGCACGTCCGGCTTGTGCCAGGTAATTCTGCCAACTTGTCCGCCAAGGATGTCCCTTCTGGCCACCAACAGGAGCAGCTTCAAAGCAGACCAGTAACCAGGGAAATTGCCTTCAAGGCATTCTTCATATAGCAAATATTTAGGATTATTATTATTGTCCCAGCTTGCAGCAGGACAAATCACTTTCAAGTGGACAGGGCAAGGCTGCTGCTGGTTCAGCTTTAATCCCAAGGGTCTCTGAACCCATCCCTAGGAAAGGAGGGTGGCATGGGGAGCACAGGGACCCCATGGTTCTGCCCCATGTGCTGCCAAAAAGGTTCCAACACTGAGAAGGAGAGGCTGAGGGCAGAACCAGCAGATGTGTAGCAGGGGGAACTTTATCTTTTTGTTTTTCTGGGCAGTACCTGCAACTGCTCCAGCTGGGATTGCCCCATTGGGAGTGGGAGCAGCTGCCTGGGGCTGCTCTGGCAGTTGAACTGTGGCAGCCAGGGGCTCCAGAGGGAGGTGGCAAAGCCCTTGTGAAAACACCCACACCCCAAAGTAAAGCCTGTTATAATTTTTCCAGTTTCAAGGCTCATGGCCATTATAATTACCTTGTGTGTATATTCATATATTATATTTGTGTAAGTACAATGGCCACCAGAATGTTTGAATCATGCAAGGCCAGGTCTGACAAGCCTTTGAGAAATCTGTTCTAGTGTCCTTGCCCATGGCAGAGGGGCAGAATCTGGTGAAATTTAAGACCCCTTCCAACCTAAAAACATTCTATGCTTCTATAGATGCATGGATCTCTGGTTCTATGAATCCAGTGTGCTCGATGACTGTATGTAAAATTGTCCCTTCAAATGCCTGAATATATGTAAAACACCAAGCTTTACCCATAAAAATATCATGGGAAGGTTAGTGATAGCAACATTTGAAGGAAAGTTGTAAGATGGGTACATAAAGTTTCCAAGCAACTTCCAAGCTTCCTTGTTCCATTAAAGCAGCTCTTTGCCTGGGGCTGGATGGACAAAGCAGAAAGAAGAGCGACCAACTATTGTCCTGCTAAGGGATGCAGAAATGAGCCTGGCCAAATACAGCACTGTCAAAAGCTTGTAGGAATTCCCACCAGGGTCACTTGGGCACCTGCTTTCCTCTCCAGAGTGAGGGAAGCTTGTGTTCAGAAGCACAACTTGGTTGCAGGAGCATTTGTGCCTTGTGGAAACAGTGGTCAAAAACCTGGCCCTGTCAAGGACATTTGCAAAACTTTTTGACTGTTTAGTGAAATCTAGATTTTCCTGCTGGCCACTTGTGTGCTTTGTGGCCATGTCAAGGAAAAGCTGGTGACAGGGCAGGCTCCCCTGCCATGCTCTTTATTCACATGTGTGTGTGCATCTCTCTCTGCCCAAGTTACCCCAATTCCAGGTCCATTCAGCAGAAGCCAGAGAAAGGTGGAATGACTTCTCCCTGTATGCACCTCCTACTTCTCCCACCTTGGTT